>NW_017672236.1:193652-206867 GCF_001879085.1 Nicotiana attenuata | reverse complement strand
GTTCAATTGTGTTCCCTTGCCGGGATTTCTTTTATTATTTTTTTTATTCCCTTGCCCCTTGTTTGTGATTGTTGTTTGGGTGAGGAGGCGTGTTAAAGCACGAAGGGTGATGTCGTGCATTGTTTGTTTGTTGTGAGGAAAGAGTGTAAAGCACGAAGGGTGATGCCGTGCATTGTTTGCTTATGGTGAGGAAAGAGAGTAAAGCACGAAGGGTGATGCCGTGCCGCACGATGTACCATTCTGTGCCGATTCTATCGATTATATGTGAGGAAAGAGAGTAAAAGCACGAAGGGTGATGCCGTGCACACTTTATTATATCATTGCTTGGTGAGGATGAGAGTAAAAGCACGAAGGGTGATGCCGTGCACACTTTATTATATCATTGCTTGGTGAGATGAGAGTAAAAGCACGACGGGTGATGCCGTGCACTTGTTGCTTTCTGTTTCTTTATTAATGTCTGAGTTGTGTTGTTTCCTTCGTTACTGGACGACTTTTACTTGAAATTGTTATTTCCCCCATAGCATGCTCCCCCTCCCAATTACTTGTCTTTGTATTTCGATTCTGCTGTATATGTATATATAACTGCACAGGTTTATGTGGTAGTCCGGTCTAGCCTCGTCACTACTTCGCCGGGGTTAGGCTAGGCACTTACCAGCACATGGGGTCGGTTGTGCTGATGCTACACTCTGTGCTCTTTTGCACAGATCCAGGTGTCGGAGCAGCTTACGGTGCGCAGCAGTAGTTAGAGAGCCGACCTTCAGTCCACGAGACTCCGAGGTAGCCTTGCTGGCATTCGCAGGCCCGGTGTCTCTTCCTTCAGTTTTCATGTTCTATTGACATTTGTATTCGAGACAGACTATGTCCTTTATTTCAAACTCTTATTTGTAGTAATCCTAGACAGTCCGTGTATTGTTGTGACACCAGGTGCTGGGTAGAGACATGTATTGGCTTTCTAGACGTTGTTTCTATGTTTAGTTCAGACTTCCGCTAAATTTTACTTTTCGTTGTCTTTTTAACTTTTTATTCATTGATAATTTAATTGTTTAATCATGTATAAAACAAGATAGGTTAATGTTTGTAAAGGTTCTTGACTTGCCTAGCTACCACGAGCAGGCGTCATCACGACCCCGAGGGTGGGAAATCCGGGTCGTAACAGACCGTTAATAAGCATAGTGAGTTCCTCTTAGGCCATAACCTTTAGTATGAGATTCACTCAACAAAATAAATAGAATATAGTAATAAAATAGTTCCAAGTGTGTGCACATGAATTTGACTCCTAGCTGATGAAATTCTCCAGTGCGTCATTTGATAGCTTTCCTTTTTTTCTTAAGCAAATCTATTACTAGTCAAATGTCGTTTTGTTCCTAGCTTGTTTCATCCTTACTTGAACTAATTATTTCTAGTATTTGTATGCGTATGTGAGCTCTCTCCAAGTTAATTAGTAATTTGTGAGAAGCTAAGGATTATGAGGTCAAGTCCGTTAACTAATATGAATATTATCTTCTTCTTTTTTTAAATGACTAAGCCGGTTTGTTTTTAAGTTCTCGCTGTAAGCAGAGTTTTAAATTTTCTTTTTATTGTAAAGATATTTGCTTGTTATGTGAACTTATTGTGATATCTGTTAAATGTCAACCATGCTTTACTTGATTAAGTGTTTTCTTAATTGCGTTAAAATATAACTAATTACTTGTTATTCTTATTTCTTGACCGGTTAGTCAGAACAACTTGCTTGCGTGTTAATTTCTGACATCACATTAAAGTCGTCACAAAGGTTAACGGTATATGATTAATAATTGTTATATGCCATGCCTTTAATGTGGTGCACATTTTTTTATATATTATTAATATCTTTTGCTTGTGTTTGAACCATGATTGTCATATAAATTCACCGGAGCCAACCTCGCCAAGAAGAAGACTACCACATTTCGTGCTCCTTCTTCTTTGATACTCAAAACTTCCAAATAAACTAAACCTAGAACTATTGAGGAACTTTGGAGATACTAATAACCTGCTCATGATCTGGTAATCTCGTTCGTGGATCATCGTTAGTACTCTGTTTCCTTTTAAACTATTTGTGCTTTACATGACGGGTTAGTCTCTTATTCTCCGTGTCTTAATTCTTTATGTGAGTAGATGTAGTATAGACCAGTCTCTTTAGTTATGTGGCTGCTTTGTTCGGAAGCGATCCATCTTGTGTCTTTCCTTGTGTGTGTGGTACTTTAATTTGGTACAATTTGTTTCTTTCTTATCTTTTCTCCTGTGAAGCTCTTATTTAAATACTTTCTTTGCTCAATCCGTTCCTTTACTTTTCAAATGATTTGGAGCAATTAATTAGCTCGCATGTTTAATCGGTTAACTCATTCAGAATATTATCAACTCACATGTCTAATTGTCTAGTTTACAAAAATTGCAATTTGATTATATAATCTCCACATCGTTTAAAATTCGGTTGGGAACAACAGTTGTGGACCTCGAAGAGTGCCTAACACCTTCTCTTTGAAGTAATTTGAGCCATTACCCAATCTTTGGTAAAGTTGACTAGTTAAAACCGAGTTATTTGCAAATAGGTGCCCTAACGCACCTTAAAATCGTTAGGTGGCGACTCTCCTCTTTTAATACCTTTAAAAGAGTTGTCACGCGTCGAAGCCCGCGTTTGCTAGAAAACGGGGCACGACAGCATCTACCCTTATGCTCCTATAAGGGTAATGAGGCAAGCTGGAAGGAAACAAGTTATACCTCGGGTTTCCAACATGGTTCAGTATAAAGCAGATTTCAAAGGACATATCATCCCATTCAAGTTTGAATCCTAACACATGTGGAATCAAAAGATCATCGTGGAGGGAGAGACTATTCAGCCAGATAGGTATCACGCCGGTCATATGTACTACAATCTCTCATAGTTGGAAGACGACATAGACGAGGACGTCAACCGGGAGTCAATCTGAAAGATAGGATCATATATGAGGTGGCAGAGGCACAGGTGAAGTACAAGAGGCTACGTAACAGAGTGTTAGAATCTGAAGCTAAGCATATGGAACAACATAAGGTGGACATGGAGGCGATCAGGGAATGGAAGGAGATTGAAAATAAGTCGACAGAGAGGTTAGAGCATCTAGAGCAAGGATTGATGAAGCAAGAGGGGAAGATGAGAAAGAGGCTTTGGGATTGTCAAGGCATAGACCATGATGAAGGAGGGAATCTGGTAATGGCTTACTTGCTACTCGACATGCGCAATCTGGGAAATGTGATTGATGGAGTTAAAAGAGCTAAGCACGGAGAAGGTCTTTCTGCGACCAAGTAGACTAGGAGATAATGTTCTTTACTACTCTCTAGATTAGATTTCGATGTAATAAGGCTTAATGCCATTAGTGACTTTATAATTACTATTTCGATTTAGTGAAAGACTGATTTGGCTAATTTGTACATTAATGGAATGAGACAACGTTGGCATGAATTTTCTCCAAGTCTATGTGTCTCTTAGGCCCACCTCAAGCATAATGAGGTCCCCAAATTAGGACGCAAATTAATGCATGACCTTACGTGATACCTGCTTAAATATTGCAAATATTCTTTTACTTAATCTTACTGACTTGGTTACCTTTTGCTTTTCTTTATTTGATTACTCCCATTTTCAAAGGTTGGTTCGTGCATTGTAGCATCATCAGCATACCACACCAGACCTGAGGTCTTCCACCTCCTCCTCCACCTAGCGACCCGAAAAGCTAAGGCAAAGGCAAAGGGAAGATAGATGATCTAAGTGATAATCGAAAAGACAATGCTACCATGGCAGAGAATGTTGAAACATCAGATGGAAGAAGTACGCCAAGACAGAATGAGTTGGTCCTATGTTTGGAACAAACAATCTTGGAGTTACAAGGTGAGCTTGAGCAGGTTCGAAATCTCGCAAATCTCTCCTCACTCTAAATATTATTGACATTAACCATCAAAACACAACCACCCAGAATCAAACGCCACCATAAAATACCCAAGCCCAAAATCCACCACCCATAGCTCCACAAAATCCTCCCGCAACGCACCAGTATCACAATCCCGCACCTCCTCAAAACCTTAACCTGCCACCAGTGTAAACTCCTCAACAACACCACCATCACCCAACCTAGTATCCGCAAACCACCACTTATCACACCCCTCAAAACCCACCACAACTTCCCCCGATCCCCTTTTAACCTCAATCAATGATCACCCATATACCCAAATTCCAGGAACACACCAAGGCAACCCAATATACGTGGAAGCCTTACCCCTTACCCCGTAATAAACCCTATACATACCTGAAACAACTGAGAAGGACCTGCTCATCCGAAACATGGCAAAGGAACTAAAGAAACTGACAGGGAGAGTCCAGAGTGTTGAAGGCGGGAAGGGCGTTCAAGGTTTGAACTATGAAGACTTGTGTATCCAGCCAGATGTGGAGCTGCCAGAGGGTTAACCTCCTAAGTTTGAGATGTTTGATGGCATCGGTGATCCTAAGGTGCATTTGAGAACCTACTATGACAAGCTTGTAGGAGTAGTCAAGAATGAACAAATCTGCATGAAACTGTTCATGCGAAGTCTTATAGGAGATGCCTATCTTGGTATATTATCCAGAATCCGAAGAAGTGTGTGAACTTGGTAAGCATGGCATCCGATTTCATGAATAAATTCAGGTTCAACACAGATAACGTGCCAGGAATTTTCTATATCCAGAACCTCAAGAAGAAGTCAACAGAAACCTTTCGCGAGTATGCTACTCGTTGGAGATTAGAGGCCGCCAAAGTGAGGCCACCACTTGAAGAACAAATGAACAAGTTCTTTGTCAGAGCTCAGGATACTCAGTATTACGAAAGATTGAAAAAGGAATCACAAGTTCTCAGACATCATCAAGTTAGGGGAAAGGATAGAAGGAGGAACCAATAGCGGTATGGAGACCAATTTTGCCACTACAAGCCACCAACGAAGCCTTACAATCAGGAGGTATTTCGAAGAAGAAAAAAGTGGGTGCCGTGATGGTAGCCCAGGGCCCCAAGTGTCTCTTACATACCAAATACTTCCACCTACATACCAACCCTCACCTCCAAAATACCAATACCCTGCCACCACCTACCATACCTATAACGCCCAACCTACACATTACCATTCACCTCCTCCCGCTCGCCAAAACTACCCTAAACCACGGCCAAATTTGACAGTAGAGCTCCCAGACAATACACCTCTATCGCTGAACCCATAGCCTAGCTGTATGAGACTAAAAGTTGTTGGTTACATCACTCCCATTGAGGAATGCCGCATGTTGAAGGACAAGATTCAGACACTGATTGGCACCAAAGTTATACAAGCAAAGGAGTCTTCGCCGAATGTTTACAACAACCCTCTTCCTGATCATAGAGGAGAGGGAGTGAATGTGATAGAAACTGATGATGAATGGGATCAAAAGGGATCCATCGGACTTATTTGAGAGGGGGGAACTCCCAAAACATCTTATGTCACCCTCTCGCCGATTGTGGTGCAAACCCAGGCACCGTTTGAGTTCGAGGTAGCTATGCCCTTCACTGTGATGGTAGCTCCAACACCATCTCATAATCTGATGTTGTCCCATGGGATTATGTGGCGGAGGCAAGAAGAAAAGGAAAAAACAAGATGGAAGAGACAGGTGTTGCGGAAGGAATGACCAGAACTGGCAGAGTTTACACACCCGCGAATCTTGGAGGAACAAGAAAAGAGAACACGTCTAAGCCACCTGCCATGGAGACATGCACTGATGATCTTTGGAGGAAGGTACAAGCAAGGGAATACTCTGTTGTTGATCACCTGAACAAGACTCCCGCCCAAATATCCATCTTATCGTTGTTGCAAAACTCATATGCGCACAAGAATTCCTTGATGAAGGTATTAAGTGAAGCTTATGTGCCTACCGGTATCACTAGTGTGGAGATGGCTAATATGGTAGGACAGATACTGTAGAGCCACAAGATTACTTTCCACGAAGATGAATTACTTTCCACGATGATAGGCCTGACCTAGTTCGACGCTGAATTCCAGGTGATAGATGTAGACATGTAATTTTTGACCCTTCCCGAGATTTTACCATTTTTAGCGTTTAAATATTTAGTTTAGGTCTAATATCGTTATTTTAACTAGTTTTGACTCTTTTACATATTTTTATCACAAAATAAAAAAATACAAAAATAGTTTCATTTTTCTCTATTAAATTAAGGTATTACGTATTTTAGAAAAATATTATTTTTAACCTATTTTTATTTTTAGTATAATCCTTGATAATATAAAAAATAGTTTCATGTCATAATACAGTTGTTTTAGTTAATTAGGATTAGTTTTACATTTTTATGGTATTATTTTAGAAAAGAAATTAATATTTTTAGCCAAATTGCAAGAATTATGAAATTAAAAACAAAATTTTATGACCCAATTCACCAAGCCCAATCTTTTTGGCCCAATTAACCCTTCCCTAACCCTAAAGACCCATCAGCACATCTTCTTCTTAATCTACACAAGACCAAAAACCCTAGGGAGACCCCTTAACCAACAGAGCGGCCACCCCGACCTCACTTCAAAACTCAGCCAGCCGCCGTCAACCAGCCCTAAAACGACCAACGACCGCCCTCCAGTCAGCGATACCCCCACTCCTTGACCCCAACGCCCCCTGTTGCCGCCCTCACCGCCTGAAACCCGCCGGAATTCCAAAAACCACCAGCCGCCATCAGCTCCTCCTCTGAAAAACCAACCAGCCACACGCACAGAAACGAGAAAGAGTGGGGAATTGAGAGAGGAAAGGACAGCGGAATAGAGAAATACCCACACTCCACTGATCACTACTCTATTTTTAGATTAATTTAACTAAATGATCATGTAAACCACAAAGCCAATCTGTCGTTTTTCTCCTCAACAATCATTACCCAAGCACCTCAAATATATCTAAATCTCAGTGCTCACTTCTTCGCCTAGTTCTCAAACAAGAGCCAAGAGGATTTTGTCTTCTATTGGAAACTTATGGGAGTCTGCTGAACTTTAACTGGTCGAAGGACTATAGCCGATTTTAGTTGATTTCTAAACTGGTGATTAGAGTATTCCCAGCTCCGACATAGCTGCTTAGGATTCCGAGTTTGAGCCGAAGAGGTCTGTCAAGGGAGTTCGTGGTCCGAGCTCCTGCTATTGTTGCGGTTCCTGTCAGATTTTGACGCCGTTTCCTCGCTCAAATTTTGGATTCAAGATTTGAGTAGTTGCTGATTTTATTGCTATTGAGGTTCAATATCTCCCCCCCCCCCCCTTCTCTTTACTTTACTTGTTAATAGTGGCGATAAATACAAAATTGCTTCTGTGATTGTTTGTTTTCCTACGAGTTTCTTCTGAATTTGGTGTTAGTTTTAGAATTTAAAATGTGTTGGTTGATGTTGAGTTACTGAAGTAATGTCTTTTGTTTTGTTAGTAGTGTTTGGAATTTAATCGTGATTTAGGTTGTTAGGCAAAGATTAGGCTAAGAAATAAAAGGCCTTATTTTTGATGAATCGATTTCGAAAATTGAGTTGCTGGAGCGGATTAAAAGAAGCAAACCATGGTCTGGGCTTAGTTCAATGAAAAGGAGATTAGGATTACATGTTTATTTCCTTATCTATTTTGTTTTGACCATTAATAGCATGCTTAGGCCAACCACGGTCGGGTAGGCAAGCCTTAGGATTTTGTTTGAATTTTGAGGGGAGGGGTCGTTCCTTTTGTTAAATTTATCCGGGGAATGCCCCGAAGTATTTGTATATATTTTATTCCGGGGAATGCCTTGTAGTATTCTGTAATTGGAGGCCGAAAGCGAACTCGTAGTACTTTTATTTTTGTTTTTTTAATTTTTATTTTTCTTTTATTAGGTGGGGACGACCTCTAGCCTCTTGTGTATTTATTTTTCTTTTGCGTGTTTATTTTTACCTCAATTTGAATATTTTAAAAGCCCACTAGATCAAGTACGCAACCATGACTTTCACGGGACTTGGGGAGTGCCTAACACCTTCTCCCCGAGTCAAATGAACCCCCTTACCTGAATCTTTGGTGCAGACTCAGTTTTGGAGTCCAAAGTGTGTTAAAAGAAAAAAATTATTTTAAAAAAATGGTGACCAGGCACACCGAAACCAATGTCAGGTGGCGATGCTGGAAAAATCTTTTTTAACACAATATTTTTGTCACTTTCTAATTGAAAACCCTTTTTGAGCTTTACAAATCTTCCTTTTATCAATTTAAGAGGGGTAGTGAGGTTTTAAAAAAAGGGGGTGTGACAGCTTTGGCGACTCCGCTGGGGAGTTGCAGGTTCGAGCTGGTACTTGGATTTGTCGGCTTTTAGGATATACAGTTGA
Organism: Nicotiana attenuata; assembly: GCF_001879085.1. NCBI lineage: Eukaryota > Viridiplantae > Streptophyta > Magnoliopsida > Solanales > Solanaceae > Nicotiana > Nicotiana attenuata. Next base: position 198,513 of record NW_017672236.1, on the reverse strand, counting down.
GGTGTTTGTTTTCTTTATTTTTTTTTATTTTTTTGCTTTGTTTATTTGGTTTGTTTGTCTTATTTTCTGTTTTGTTGGTTATTTGTTTATCGATTTTCCTTATGTGTTTACCACTTTATAACTGTCATCATTTGCATAACCATGGGTCTTCTTTCTGCAACAAGTCTCAGAGTACGCGTTGCATGCACGAACTCTTTGTTGAGTCACCTTTACTTTAGGAAGGGGCCGTTGGACGTATGAAGTGGATGGAAAGCTTGAGCAGCCACCATCGACCATACGCTCCCCCGAATTGCCTTGTTAGTGAACCCCAAATTTAGATTAGCCTTTAGGTCATTCTTATTTGCATCTTTGGACTTAGTAGGGCTCGGTCCCAGGCACCGTGTCCCTTTGTAGGAAGCCTATCCAAATTTTGTCAAAAATGGGCCCGTGGCCCAAAAATACATTCAATCATCCCTATGTGATACATGTTGCATCTTTGAGGGTAAAAAGGTCATTTCGTGGACCGATGTTTGGGAAAGAAGGGTGACAAATGAAGCAAGTAGGGCCCAGTTATATTTTTCTTTCACAACTTTTTCAAAAAAAAAAAGACCAAAAAAATGAAAATGAAAAATCCAAAAAGATTTTGCACTTTCTTATCATTTTCCAAAAAATCAAAAAACGAAAAAAGAGAAAAAGAAAATCCAAAAAGATTTTACATTTTCCATCATTTTTCAAAAAAGATAAAAAATATAGTTTTTCCAAATTAGATGCATTTTTTTTAAACCTTCCCATGTCCGATCTTCTCGAACTACGCAAACCTGATTCTCGTCTTTCGGGGCGGGAAACGTAGGCATCCCACATAGGGTCCGGTCTTCCTAGTAAGTCTTAGGTATTTGGCTTTGCGGGGTCTTAGCTCAATCTTGCATGTCTAGCCACTTTTGGCCACATCGGTCATTCTTGCAAAATGGGGTCATTTTCGCAAAAGTGGTTCAATTACCCATGTCTTAGGGTATTGAGTCCACAACTAGGTGTCATATTACTTTAAGGTCCGTCCTTTTTGAGTTTTCATCTTTAGCCACTTCTGGCCATATCGGTCGTTTTTGCAAAATGGGTCATTTTTGCAAAGTAATTTTGGGCCGTGATTATTGGGAGTTTGAATCCATATAAGCCTTAGTGAGGTATTTTCATGTCTTTGAGGTCACCTTTGTTGAGTTTGCACTTCTAGCCACTCTTGGCCACGTAGGTTAATTTTCAAAAATAGCCTAATCGTGTCTTGCATGTGTCCAATAGGAGGTGTTGTGGTGTCGCATAGTGTCTTGTGTCACTAATCTATTTGGTCTTAATTTTCTCATTCAGGTATGGATTCATTTACCACAGCTCGAGCATAACTGATATCCCAGGACCACTTCATTCAGGAGCTACTTGAGGAGACTTTTTATATTTTGAGTCTGTTTTTGAGTCTTTTAGGTGGTTTAAGAGTTTGTCTAATCTTTCATTATCGTACTTCCCAATTTGTATTTGAAAAATCAAAAAAGTTATAAATGAAAAATCCAAAAAGATTTTTATTTTTAGTTTATTTTGTCCATTACTTTTCCAGAACTACGATTGATCTGATTCATGAGGGACATGATACGTAGGCAACCTACATAGGGTTCGATCGAATTATCATTAAAAAAACAAAAAAAAAGAGATTAAAAAGAAAAGTGAATGAAGTTGTGGGACGTGGGGGATGAGACAAAGAAAATAGTGACAATTAAAAAGAAAAGAGAGAAAGGAAAATGAGCAAGCCAAGAAGTGCTAGAAAAGAGAAGGCTGAAATGAACAAAATTGGGATGATGCCAAATGACCTTGTGACCCTCGAAGCCATTCTAGAACCGTTAATTGTTGCTAGGGGCATTGCACGTATTGTGATATTTCTATATGTTAATGCCTTAACGCTAATATGTTGGCTTTGTTTTGCTCCTCATTGTTATTATAACAGAGGGTGGTTAGTTTGTGGCACCTTGGCGATTCATCCATACAACACAAGGTCAAAAACCAAGGTAGCCATGGCTAGCAAGGGCTTGGACACAGAAGTTGTTGACCCGTCGAGGGAGTTTGTGGAGTCGGAATCTGAATTGAAGGAGGAGGTCCGAAGGTTGGAACATCAGATGGCGCAAAATGTATCAGGCCTGGATTAAGGGACATCCTCCACCTTCATTCCCTACCAACTATACAGAAAACCATGCTTCCATTCCACCCCTGTCCCAAGCCTAGATGCCAAGTACCATTGATCTTTCCCCACAACACGCACCAGGATTTACCCTTACCACAATTACCCTGGCACTTTCTCCCAAACTTTCCATGCTCCACCGGCCAAAACAACCTCATACCCTGCTCCGACATCTGCTCCTATTTTTTTACCCCCTTCGCGAGCTACCCTCTACCGATCCTCTAGTGAGCCCGCATTCCCAACTTCAGATACCCAATACTATGCCCCGGAACCCACCTTCAAAGTCCCAGATCCTTACTCCTACACTCCCCACTTTAAGCCTCATGTTGAAACTGAGAAACCACCTATGAACGCGGAGCAAGAGGAGATATTTAGGAAGGTATAGAGTTTGGAGCAATCATTGAGAAATATGCAAGGGTTAGGAAGCCAGGTGAGTGTGGCTTATAAGGATTTGTGTTTGTTCCCTGATGTCCAACTTCTTGCCGGGTTCAAGATGCCCAAGTTTGACTTGTATGACGGACATGGGGATCCTGTAGCTCATTTGAGAGGTTATTACAGAAAAATGAGAGGCGCCGGGGGAAAAGATGAATTATTGATGGCGTAGTTCAGCCAGAGTCTGAGTGGGACAGCTCTAGAATGGTACACCCGCCAAGACGCCAACGGTGGTACACATGGGACGATTTGGCTCAGGCCTTTGCTCGGTATTTTCAGTACAACATAGACATTGTCTTGGATTGCCTGTCCCTGACCAAGGTAGAAAAAAAGCCCAGTGAAAGCTTTAGAGAATATGGGTTCCGATGGAGGGAGCGAGCTGCACGGGTCAATCCTCCGATGGAAGAAAATGAGATGGTTGAATACTTTCTTCAAGCCCTGGAGCCTACTTACTTTGGCCACTTGATCTCAGCCATTGGTAAGCCTTTTAATGATGTGGTAAAAATGGGAGAAATGGTAGAAGATGTGTTGAATTCAAGCAAGATGCTAAGCTATTCTGCTTTAAAAGCCACAACACAGGCAATTCAGAATGACACAGGAAGCTTCCTGGGTCAGAAGGAACATGATGATGTTGCCATGGTTGTCTCAGGATCACGACATGGCCCAACAGGTCTGCCTCACCAGTATGCTCAGCCTCGACCCCGACCCCAACCCCAAACTTATCCCCGAGCTCCACAAAATCCACCTCAGTATTATCCTCCAAAAAATGTCCGATCATTTGTTAAACCACTAGGTCACTCCTTATGGCGAGCACCAGCACCGCATAATACGCTTTTGCCTTCACAACATTTTCGAGCATCCGACAACCCTAGGAAATAGGGGCATAGAGGGGAACAAAGGCAAAGAAATAGTTTCATGCCAATCGGAGAATCCTACACAAGCTTGTTTGAAAAGTTAAAACAGTCTGGCCTGATTGAGCCGCTCCTTGGCTATACTCCGGACCCATACGCAAAAGGTTTTGATCCTAACGTCCGGTGTATGTACCACTCTAATTTCCAAGGGCATAGCATTGAAGATTGTCGTTCTTTGAAAAGGGAGATAGAAAGGATGATTCAAGAAGGGATAATTGTGGTCCAAGACAGTGACACCCAGAATATCGCGCAGAATCCTTTACCTGCACATGATGATGCACACTTTGTGGGGAAGATGCGTGGTGACAGGGAGTATGAGAATCCTCTTGGGAACTTGCTGAGTGAAGTGAATGATATTGAAATTGGTGAAGGTCCCAGTAATTTTGATGTGCAATCCAGTGGCTAAGATGTCGAGCTTGGTAATTGGAAAGACACTCTTTTCTTGGCTAGCCAAGGAGGAGTTTTTGGTGGTTTATTTTGTTGTCATTTCTGTTGTCCGGGTTATTTCGGGGTTGTAATCCGGATATTTTCTTGTGGCTCAAACCCTTCTTCTTCTTATTTTGTCTAGTTTGTTTAATTGTAGTAACTTGTCTAGTGTTATCTAGGATTATTTTAGGGTTGTAACCCATGTCTATTTTGCTTGTTTTGTTCAAACCCTTTTCACCATCTGTCTAATGCAATCTCCTATTTTCTGTTAGTTCTAATCAGTTTTTGTTTAGGTCACTTTTCCTTTTACAGTTCTTTTCATGTTGACTCTAGTGACATGACATGCACGCATAGTTCTCAGCCTGGTCTTGAAAGTTAGCTTAATCATGAAGCAATGACAATGTTTCGAATATGATAAAAGGATGCATGTCACGCATTCTAAGATAACCTGAATCTTGAATTGAGTGAAACTGAGGCAGTTAGTCTGGGAAATCAAGAGGTTGATAAGAGCATACAACAAGGAAATGTCTCTCAAGCAGTTTGAGGTGGATCAGTTAGTGTTGAATTGCATTCTTCCACGTCAAGATAAGGTTGAGTCAAGTCTACTTCGAACTGGCAAGGGTCATTCATTGGGACAAAGGTATTGCCCATTAGTACTTTTTGTTTGTGTTGATGCCATCAATAGATACTATGTTTGATTTCTTTGTTTATCTTCAATTGCATGGTTGTACTTGGAATTTTTAAAGTTTGGTATGACGAAGGCATTTTATTCTGCTACCCAAACAATTTTATCTTTTGCTACCCCTTTTGAGCCCTAATTTTTGTTTCATACCCTCTTTTGGAATCAGAAATAGAGTTAGGAACTAGAAAAGAAAAAGAAAAAGAGAAAAAGAAGAAAAAA
>NW_017672236.1:190397-192112 GCF_001879085.1 Nicotiana attenuata | reverse complement strand
AAATCTTAGTCTGATGAATTTTTCTCCTAAGATAGAAGACCTAATCTGATGAATTTTCTCCTAGGATAGAAATCTTAGTCTAATGAATCTTTCTCCTAAGATAACAAAAATGGACCTAGTCTGATGAATTTTTCTCCTAAGATAGAATACCTCGTCTGATGAACTTTCTCCTAGGATAAAAATCTTAGTCTAATGAATCTTTCTCCTAAGATAAAAAAAAAGTGACCTAGTCTGATGAACTTTCTCCTAGGATCAAAATCTTAGTCTAATGAATCTTTCTCCTAAGATAGAAAACCTAGTCCGATGAATTTTCTCCTAGGATAATAATTTTTTAAAAAAAGGGGGAAGTTTGAAAAAAAAAGAGAGAGAGAAGAAGGGAAGTCTGGATTTGAAAAATGAGGATCAATTTTTAGTTGTCTTGAAATCAGGGGTCCCGCCTGGAGAATAGGGTCAATCTTAACTTTAGTCAAGCTTAGTTTATAGTTTTCCGCAAGCTCAATCACTTTTAGGAGACGTACATCCTAGTCAAGTCATTAATTTTACTCTCATCATTGCATCCTCCATCAGCAGCGCAGGTGATTTATAGTTTTGTTAACACTCACAGATGTTCCCAATATCAAACTGGGGCAGGAAAATTTCTTTTGTTTTGTCTGTTTTGTTGTAATCAGGCGCCCACCTGGAGAACAAGGGAAGACAACTCAAGTTTCAAGGGAAAAAAGTTTTGAAGGAAGACAACTCAAGTTTCAAGGGAAAGCAGTTTCGAAGGAAGACAACTCAAGTTTCAAAAGAAAGCAGTTTCGAAGGAAGACAACTCAAGTTTCAAGGGAAAATGGTTCAAGGTGCAAGGGAAAATAGTGTCAAGTAACAAGAGAAGACGGTTCAAATTCAGCAATCAGGCGCCCACCTGGAAAAAATAGGGGAATTCAATTCAGAATGCAATTCAGGTCAGCAACAAAAGAAGCTCGCGTCAAGAATGCGAGTCAGCAGTCCGAGATGATCAACAGAAGCTAGTCACAATATAGAAAAACAAGAAAAACAAAAGAAGAAACAAAAAGAAAGACAAGAGGTGAATCCAAATGCAGAAGTTAATGAAAGATGTGAGCTACTCAAGACATGGCTGAGGTCACAAGCACTGCATGTCCAATCTTGATCCGAAAAGCTGAAGAAGGATGAACTAGCACCTGCAGCTAGCAAGCATCAACGTTCAAATCTAAAGTCTGCATGAAGAACCATTCAAGACTCAAGATCAAGCTCCAGAAGACTTATAGATAGGAATCTTGTAACTCATAGTTGACAGGCTTAGTTAGTCCTTTTTATTCTTTTGATTTGGATGTAATAACAGGACCGCAGACCGGAACCTCGACGGAACGGCACCTCGACTGGCTCTCCACCACGGCATACTCCATCATCTCACTCACCTTTGAACAACACGTGTTCTGATTCCTTTATAGCCAAGGATATGTAGGCAGCTCAGATAACAGGGCTCGGTCACATTCTCCTTTTCTCTTAGTGTTGGTCTCTTTAAATAAGGGTCGGATCAAAAAACCTGTCTATTCGTTCTTTGTTTGAAAACTCTTCGCGTTTCCAGTCAAAGGGTAGGGTTAGTTGTAAGAATGTGTATTTTCGACCCTCCCGAAGTATTATTTATTATTTAGCTATAGTAAATTATTTTAAGTTACGGTACTTAATATAGTCTTATTACTAACTTTATTTTG
>NW_017672236.1:181380-188079 GCF_001879085.1 Nicotiana attenuata | reverse complement strand
ATTTAATTTAAAGCTAAGACGCGAATTTAGGTAAAATGACCAAAACGCCCTTCAGTTCAACGTCTCAGAATCGAGTAATTCTCACATTTTCAGAACCCTCGTACTCTCATGAGTCTAACCATATAAAAATCTCCCAAATCAGAGGTCAAACACCCACTCAAAACTCAATAGTTTAGTCTATGAAGTTTTACCCATTTTTCACTCAAAAATCCGAAATTAAGGATGAATTCGTGATTAGATTAGTGGGTATTAAGCATAAGAGAGTAGAGAATCGTTACCCAATCATTGCTCTTGAAAACCCCTCGAAATTTCTCCCAAATCCGAGCTCTCTAGCTTGAGTTTTGTTAAAAATGGCTAAACCCTCATTTTAAAATGTTTATATCTGCCCAGGGATTTTGTTCTATGCGTCGCAAAAGAGGGAATGCGATCGCGAAGAGTAAATATTGAGCGCCCAGAAATTAGTCTATGCGAACGCATCCCAAGCAATGCGATCACAGAAGAGAAAATTTAAAGGTTCAAAATTTGGTCTACGCGAACGCAGCCTAAGGCCTGCGATCGCAGAAGAGGAAAAAGCAGAGCTATGCGATCGCGTACTGTACCATGCGATCGCGAAGAAGGATTAGCAATGAGGCCCAGGTCCTAAGTTCTACTATGCGAACGTGGGGAGACGAATGCGAACGCGTAGAAGGGGGAAAGCAGTATTATGCGATCGCATAGAATGATTTGGCCTCCCTCTGAAATTGCACTATGCGATCGTGGAGGGGAAGATGCGATCGCAGAGAAGGAAAATCTGCAGCAGAACTGAAGAGAAATCTGCAACACTTTTCAACACAAAAATGTCCCGTTGAGCTTCCGAAACACACCCGAGGCCCATAACACCATTGAAACTTGTACCAATCCTTAAACCACCTAAAACAACGCCGGAAACTCGAATTAAACAAGGATTTGAGCCTAAGAACTTCAATTTTCATCAAAACACGCTTTCGATCAAAAACCTAACCAAAACACGTCCGAATGACCTAAAATTTTGCACACACATCCCAAATGACATGACGGAGCTACTGCAACTTTCGGAATTCCAATCCGACCCTCGGATCAAAAACTCACTATCGGACCGGAAACTTCGAAAATTCTAAACTTCGGCATTTCAAGCCTAAATGAGCTACGGACTTCCAAAATACATTCCGAACACGCTCCCAACCCCGAAATCACCTAACGGAGCTAACAGAACCATCGAATTTCCATTCCAAGGTCGTTTTCACACTGTTCTGACTATGGACCATTTTCCAACACTTAAGCTCTCATTTAGGGACTAAGTGTCCCAAAACTCTCCGAAACTCAAAACCAAACATCCCGACAATTCAAATTAGCATAAATAGACTTGGAGAAAGTAGTTAATAGGGGATCAGGGCGTTAATTCTTAAGACGACCGACCGGGTCGTCACATCCTCCTACACTTAAACATTCGTTCGTGCTCGAACGAGCATAAAGACATACCTGAAGTAGTGAAAAGATGAGGGTAACTGCTGCGCATATCCTGCTCGGTCGCCCAAGTCGCCTCCTCGACCGGGTGAGCCCGCCACCGAACCTTTACTGAAGCAATATTCCTTCATCTCAACTTTCTGACCTGCCTGTCCAATATAGCCACTGGCTCCTCAACATAGGATAGATCCTTGTCCAACTGGACTGAATTGAAATCCAACACGTGCGACGGATCACCGTGATACCTCCGGAGCATCGAAACATGAAATACCGGATGAACCCCGGCCAAACTGGGAGGTAAGGCAAGCTCATAAGCAACCTCCCCAACTCGCCTCAAAATCTCAAAAGGGCCAATGGACCTCGGACTCAACTTCCCTTTCTTCCCAAATCTCATAACGCCTTTCATAGGCGAAACCTGAAGCAAAACCCGCTCTTCGACCATATATGAAACATCATGAACCTTCCTATCCGCGTAGCTCTTCTGTCTGGACTGGGCCGTACGGAGTCTATCCTGAATCATCTTAACCTTCTCCAATGCATCCTGAACCAACTCTGTGCCCAATAGCCTGGCCTCACCCGGCTCAAACCAACCCACCGGATATCTACACCTCCTACCATATAAAGCCTCATACGGCGCCATCTGAATACTGGACTGATAACTGTTGTTATAAGCAAACTCCGCCAATGGAAAGAAATGTTCCCAAGATCCTCCAAACTCAATCACACACGCACGGAGCATATCCTCAAGAATCTGAATAGTGCGCACGGGGTGAAATGCTGTGCTCAACTCCACCCGAGTGCCTAACTTTTGCTGCACGGCTCTCTAGAACCGCGATGTAAACTGAGTACCTCGGTCAAAAATAATAGAAATTGGAATACCATGCAGACGGACGATCTCCCGGATATAAATCTCCGCCAACCGCTCCGATGAATAAGTGGTACACACAGGAATGAAATGAGCGGACTTGGTCAGCCGATCCACAATAACCCAAATGGCATCAAACTACTTCAAGGTCCGTGGGAGTCCAGATACAAAGTCCATGGTGATGTGCTCCCATTTCCACTCCGGAAATCTCTATCCGCTGAAGCAACCCACCCAGTCGCTGGTGCTCATACTTCACCTGCTGGCAGTTGAGGCATCTAGACACATACCCAACTATATCCTTCTTCATACGCCTCCACCAATAATGCTGCCTCAAGTCCTGATACATCTTCGCGACACCCGAATGGATGGAATACCGCGAACTATGGGCCTCTGCTAGAATCAACTCTCGAAAACCATCAACATTGGGCACACAAATCCGGCCCTGCATCCTCAATACCTCGTCATCTTCGATGGTCACATCGCTGGTATCTCCACGCTGAACCTTGTCCTTAAGGACAAGCAAATGAGGGTCTTCATACTGCTGCTCCCTGATACGATCAAATAAGGAAGACCGGGAAACCATACAAGCTAGAACCCGACTGGGCTCCGAAAGATCCAATCTCACAAACTGGCTGGCTAAGGCCTGAACATCCATCGCCATAGGCCTCTCTGAAGCTGGTAGATATGCCAAACTCCCCAAACTCTCCGCCCGGCGACTCAAGGCATCCGCCACCACATTGGCCTTGCCCGGGTGATACAGGATAGTGATATCATAGTCCTTCAGCAACTCTAACCACCTCCTCTGACGCATATTTAGATCCTTTTGCTTGAGCAAGTGCTGCAAGCTCCGATGGTCAGTATAGATCTCACAAGGCACACCGTACAAATAATGACGCCAGATCTTCAAGGCATGAACAATGGCAGCAAACTCAAGATCGTGGACAGAGTAATTGTTTTCATGTATCTTCAATTGTCTGGACGCATAGGCAATCACCCTACCGTCTTGCATCAACACCGCTCCAAGGCCAACTCTCGAGGCGTCACAATAGACAATATAAGACCCCAAACCGGTAGGCAACATCAAGATTGGGGCTGTAGTCAAAGCTGTCTTGAGCTTCTGAAAGCTCGCCTCACACTCCTCTGTCCACTGAAAAGGGGCACCCTTATGGGTCAATCTAGTCATAGGGGCCGCAATTGATAAAAATCCCTCCACAAAATGATGGTAGTAGCCCGCCAAACCAAGGAAACTGCGAATCTCTGTAGCTGAGGACGGCCTAGCCAACTCTGCACTGCCTCTATCTTCCTCGGATCCACCCGAATGTCCTCACTCGAAATCACGTGGCCTAAGAATGCCACAGAACTCAACCAAAACCCATTTTTTGAGAACTTTGCATATAACTTCTTCTCCCTCAAGGTCTGGAGCGCGGTCCTCAGGTGCTGCTCATGATCTTCCCGACTCCGGGAATACACCAGAATATCATCAATAAAAAAATAACGAACGAGTGAAGATATGGCCTGAACACACTATGCATCAAATGCATGAAAGCTGCTGGGGCATTGGTCAACCCAAATGACATAACAAGGAACTCGTAATGGCCATACCGAGTCCTGAAGGCAGTCTTCGGGATATCTGGCTCCCGAATCTTCAACTGATGGTAACCTGAGCGCAAGTCAATCTTAGAAAACACCTGTGCGCCCTGAAGCTGGTCAAACAGATCATCAATACGAGGCAAGGGATAACGGTTCTTCACTGTAACCTTGTTCAACTGGCGATAATCAATGCACATACACATGGAAACATCCTTTTTCTTCACAAACAAGACAAGAGCACCCCACGGCGAAACACTGGGGCGAATAAAACCCTTATCAAGCAATTCCTGCAACTGATCCTTCAACTCCTTCAACTCGGGAGGAGCCATACGATACGAAGGAATGGAAATGGGCTGAGTGCCCGGAAACAGATCAATGCCAAAATCAATGTCTCTATTGGGCGGCATGCCCGGAAGATCAGCTGGAAACACATCGGGATAATCCCGCACCACTGGAACTGAATCACCAGAAGGGGTATCAGCACTAATATCTCTCACATAAGCTAAATACGTGGCACACCCCTTCTCAACCATACGCTAAGCTTTAAGAAAAGAGATAACTCTACTGGGAGTGTGATCTAAAGTACCACTCCACTCAATACGCGGAAATACCTGGCATAGCCAGCATTACGGTCTTGGCTAGACAATCAAGAATAGAAAAATGGGGCGACAACCAGTCCATGCCCAAGATAATGTCAAAATCAACCATACCGAGCAACAATAAATCCGCTCTGGTCTCAAAACCATGAATAGTAACCAAACATGACCGATAAACGCGTTCCACAACAAGAGAATCCCCCACAGGAGTAGAAACATAAACAAGAAGACTCAAGGGAATCCCGAGGTACACCCAAATACGGAGCAAAATAAGAAGACACATAAAAATAAGTGGAGCCTAGATCGAATAGAATCGGTACACCTCTATAACAAACCATGACAATACCTGTGATGACAGAATCGGAGGCAACAGTCTCGGTACGGTTAGGTAGGGTAGCAACTGGGGTTGTAACAATAGCCTGAGAACTCTGCGGGGCGCGCTGTGGCCGAGAAGTCTGTGGAGGTGCACTCCTCCCAAGTCTAGGGCAATACCTCACCACATGGCGTATGTCACCACACTCAAAGCAACCTTGCGACTGACATGGCAGTGGGAACTGTGCGGTACGGGTACTCCGAGACCCCTGAACACCTGAAACTCTATGTGAAATCTAGGATGCAAACTAAGCTGGCTGGCCCACAAAACCTCTGCCATGACGCACCCTGCCTCCAAAATAAGGACCAGTATATCTCTTCGGTCTACGAGGTCTACTTACTCCTCTATACTCTCCCTCCTGACCTCATCTGTCCTCTCTCTCCTGGACCCACCTGTCCCCTACTCGGTGAGAGGTCCTCACCACCCGCTGAACTGGGACCACAGGCTATGTCGCCATGACACCTAGAGCCTGACCAATGGAAACTCGCTGCTCTAGAGTAGGGGCGGCAGGAGTTTGGGTCCCTCCCCCGATCTGTGAAGTAATTGGTACAACCTGAATCAATCCTGCCTGAATCAACGTACCAAACATGCTCAGGAACTGCGCCAAAGTCTCCCGAAGAGCTGGAGTCATAGTAGCCGTAGGCGTGTCAGGTGCTGGATCTGTTGATGGTACCTCGGCGGCAGCTCGCGCAGGTGCTCTCGCTGCACCACGTCCGCGTCCTCGGCTTCTACCCCGACTTCGGCCTCTGACGGCTGCAGTAGGGGGCGCGGGTGCCTGATCATCCCGAGTAGCGCGTGTCCTCACCATCTGTGAGGGAATGGAAGGCAGAAGTTTAGGATTGTGGTGTCAAAAATCTCGCACGACAGGGAATCAAATGAAGTGAAATTTTCCTAACGGTTACATAGCCTCTCGTAGATAAGTACAGACATCTCCGTACCGATCAGCGAGACTCTAATAAATCGGCCTGTGTTCCGTGACTCCTATGAACCTAGAGCTCCGATGCCAACTTGTCACGACCCCAGTTCGCCCTCCGTGAACATGTCGTGATGGCACCTAGTCCCTACGACTAGGTAAGCCTAACAATGCGGAAATAACATAACTTGCGATAACAAATAATTAAACTAAACAAACTAGAAGGGTGACTGTATATAAATATCGCTCGGCATATACAACCCAATAATGCGAAAGTCTACAATATCATCCCAAAACTCGGAAACTCACGGGAACACAAGCTAGAAGAAGTACTGTAAATGCTCTAATCTCCAGAATGTCTAAGGCAAAGTACGAAAGGAAAAGCTAACTGATAAAACTAGAATAAGATAGAGACTCCCGGTCTGCGGACGCGGCAGATGTACCTCGAAGTCTCTGATAGATCTCTGCGCCTCGAGAGTGATACGCCAGGGTAGAGCTACCTGGATCTGCACATGAAAAACATGCGCAGAAAGGGCATGAGTACACCACTGCGGTACTCAGTAAGTGCCAAGCCTAACCTCGGTTGGGTAGTGACGAGGAAGGTCAGGGCCCTACTGAGGAGGGGTGCTTTAGGTCACACTCCCAGTAGAGTTATTTCTTTACTCAAGGCTCAACGTATGGTTGAGAAAGGTTGTGATGTGTACTTAGCTTATGTGAGAGATGCCAGTATGGATACTCCTTCTGTTGATTCAGTCCCAGTAGTACGGGATTTACCTGATGTGTTTCCAGCTGATCTTCCGGGTATTCCTCCCGTTAGGGACATTGATTTTGGCATTGATTTGTTGCCGGGCACTCAGCCCATTTCTATCCCTCCGTACCG
>NW_017672236.1:71119-177233 GCF_001879085.1 Nicotiana attenuata | reverse complement strand
CTCATGAATGACATAGTGCATGCCACTTTAAAGGTATTTTTCTTTCGTACTTTTCTCCATTCTGTAAAAAATTTTGACTTTGGGATTCTTACTTCTCTTTTTATTGTAGGCCAATCTTATTGGCACTGAGCTGATGAGCAGAATCTCTCTCTTGGAGAAGGTAGCACGTGATTCTCAGTTGGAGGCAAACAATTGGAAGGAACAGTTTGACAGTGCTCAACTCGACATGGAGGATTTACAAGAGAGCAAGAGTGCCTTAGAACAACAGGTTCGAGCACTCACTTCTGAGTTGGGGGTCACCAAGGCTTCATTGAATCAGGGAGAGAAGGAAAGAGAGCACCTTGAGTCTTCATTTTCTGACCAGTTATCCAAGGCCAGTGAAGAGATCAGGGCGTTGAAGGATCTTTTGAACCAAAAGAAATTTATGCCGGGGAGCTAGTTCAGAATTTAACTAAGGCACAGGAGGATCTTCGTGCCTCTGTGGATAATGTGCATGCTTTGGAGAATTCTCATGCCACCCTTCAATCTTCTTATAGTTCTGTCTTGGCTGAGAATGAAGAACTCAAGAATGAGATCGCTGCTTGGGAGAGGGATTATGAAATCCTTGAGGAGAAAACTGATGTTAAGGTAAGTTGGGCTTTCCTAAATTCACGTCGTGATACCTTACTGGAAATGGGCCAAGAAAGCTTCAACCTGGATTCAGAATTAGCCAAGGTGAATGAAACCATTGCACGAGCTCAACAAACACAAGATTTTTCATCTCCCGAGGTTGAAGTTCCCGTGGTTGAAACTCCCGTTGTTGAATTCTCTGCGAACGCTGAAATTGCCACGGGTGACTCACATTCTTCAAGCCCAATTGTGCCTCTTGTTGCAAGCCAAGCTGAGACCTCGTCTGTTGGTGCTCCTGTTGCTGTGAATGAAGATCAACCCGCAACCATTGATGATCCTACCCAAGTTGAGCCCGTTGATGATCCTTCTTCAGTTCTCTCTTCTTAGTGAAAAAATTTATTTTGCTTTAAATTCCCTTTTTGTAGGTACCTTTTTGGAAAACTATGTTTAAGGCCCTTGGATTTTGAAAGTTTATTTCTGACATTTGTAATCAAACCCTTGGTTATCATTTGAGGATTGATTTTGGAACGACAGTCCCCAAGTCTTTCATGGGGCAAATTGTATAAATAATTTTATAATTCTGTGACTAAGTTTTTGCTTAGTCTTAAGTACTCAAGAGGGTTTTCATTGTTTTAACTTCTATTTGCTTTTATTCTTGCTTTCATTCTTAAGGACTTATAGAATAATTTTGCATTTTTATTATTTAAAAATGCTTCTGTTAATCTCATGATTTAGACATGAGTTTTATAAAAGAGGGCCCTTTTATATTTCGACACTTAATGAAGAAGACGTCTCAACTTCATAATGGTGTTAGCATACGATAAAATAAATAGGAACACACATGTTTCTTTGAATTAACTTGACAAGTTTTTAGTTCTAAACTTTGACAAGTTTTAAATAATACTTTACATGTATTTGAATTACATCTATAACTTTCTCGTAACTGTTTTTCTTGTAACAAATTTATAAGAAAATAATAAACACGAGGTTTTGTCTTTACAACCCGTTTCATTTTAAAATAACAGATATGCAAGGTTTTTCCTCATAACCTGCTTTAGTACATAGCTTTACCCTAACTATAGTAAGGTATTCTTTAGCCTTGGCTCATGACTTCGTGACTTTCTGCACTTGACCACTTGACTTTTTTTAGGCATGATTTTTCTTCAATCCTCTTTGCCTTCCTTATACATACTTGTGTATACTATGTAGTCCCCCAAGTGTTTGAGTATTGAAGTATGAAGCCTCGAGCACTTGATGGTTTTCCTCTTTTGGTCCTTTTCCTGAAAAGAAAAAACACACGGGACTCGGAGGTACGATTTTAGATAAAGACTGGCTAACCCGTTTGTATTTCTATTAGAATAATTGTAACCCTAGGCCAGGAATTTTAGTTTATTCCGTGTACCTTACAGGTCGTGACTTATCATTTAGTACGGGTTAGGTTTTGCCTAGCATCTAAAATCGTTAGTAAAATTTTAATAAATCCAAAAAATAAACTTTATAAGATTGATACCTGATCGCGGGTATTCTTAGAAATAATATCTTTTCAAGTGAACAACATTCCAATGTGAAGGTAGCACTTTACCATCCATTGTTTCCAATTCATATGCTCCTTTGCCAGCAATACCACAAATTCTGTAGGGTCCTTCCCATGTTGGACTTAATTTTCCCGTATTAGCTGCCTTTGTGGATTGAAAAACTTTTTTGAGCACAAATTCCCCTATTTTAAAAATCTGAGGCGAGCTTTCCTGTTGTAGTATCGTTCTATAACTTGCTTTTGTGCTGCCATTCTTACTAACGCAACTTCCCTTCTTCCTTCGAGTAGATCGAGATTCACACACATTTCTTCATTATTAGACTCTTCAGTTGCGTGTGTGAACCTTGTACTTGGCTCTCCTATTTCAACTGAAATTAAAGCCTCTGCTCCATAAACCAATGAAAATGGTGTTTCTCCCGTACTTATTTTTGTAGTTGTACGGTATGCCCATAAAACACCAGGTAACACTTCCGGCCAATTTCCTTTTGATTCTTCCAAACGCTTTTTTAAATTATTGACAATAACCTTGTTTGTTGATTCTGCTTGCCCATTACCTACGGGATGATAGGGTGTGGACGTAATCCTTTTAATTTGCCAACTTTGAAAAAATTCTGTGATTTGAGCTCCAATAAACTGAGGACCATTATCACATACGATCTCCTTTGGTACGCCAAATCGGCATATGATGTTTCGCCAAATAAAATCTTTGACTTCCTTTTCTCGTACTTGTTTGAAGGCTCCTGCCTCTACCCATTTAGTAAAATAATCAGTAAGTACGAGTAAAAAATTTACCTGTCCTTTTGCTTGCAGTAATGGACCCACGATATCCATTCCCCATTTCATGAATGGCCATGGTGCGATAACCGGATGTTACCTTTGACATTTATCACATTTGGCCATGAAACTTTCCGCTTCTTCTTCCATTTTTGGCCAATAGTAACCTGCCCTGATTAAAGTTCTTACCAATGATCTTCCTCCAGCGTGATTTCCATAATGCCCCTCATGTATTTCCCTCATTACGTACTCTGTTTGAGAAGGTCCGAGGCATCTAGCTTAGGGGCCACCGAATATTTTACGATATAGGTTGCCTTAATTTAAACAGTAGCGAGCAGCCTTTTTGCGAAGTGCATGGGCTTTTTTCTTGTCATCAGGGACGGTTCCATACTGTAAAAAAGCAACAATCTCGTTTCTCCAATCCCAAGTTAAATTACTAAAATTTACCTCATTTTTGTCAGGATCAAGAGCTAAATGAAATAGATGAATAACTGAAGCACTTGCATCGCTTGTCACATCAGCTGCAGATGCGAGATTAGCTAAAGCATCTGCTTTGAGATTCTCATCTCTTGGTACCTGCATAATTTTCCAGGTTTGAATTTACTTTATCAGTTCTCGCACCTTTTCTAACTATTGCTGCATCCTGGTTTCCTTGGTTGTATAAGTCCCCGACATCTGGTTAACTACGAGTTGAGAATCGCTCTTTATTATGATTTGATTTATGCCCAGTTCTCGAGCTAATTCCAAACCTGCAATCACAGCTTCATACTCTGCCTCATTGTTAGTTGTTGAATGACATTTAATTGCTTGTCGTACAGTTTCACCCATAGGTGGTACCAAAACAATCCCTAAACCTGCTCCTTTCACATTAGATGAACCATCAGCAAATAAAGTCCAAATTCCTAGATTAGCTCCATTAAGTATCTGTACTTCTTTTTCTGCTTTCAATTGCATCCCTTGGCTAAAATCAACCACAAAATCAGCTAATACTTGTGATTTTATAGCAGTTCTGGGTTGGTATGTGATTACATATTCACTTAACTCTATAGCCCATTTAGCCAACCTACCTGATAACTCATGCTTATGTAATATATTTCGTAAAGGATATGCGGTAACTACAGCAATTGGATGATACTGAAAATAAGGTCTCAATTTCATAGATGCTATGATTAATGCAAGAGCAAGCTTTTCTAATTGAGGATACCTTGTCTCCGCATCTAACAGAGATTTACTAACATAATAGATAGGGGATTGTTTACCTTGTTCTTCTCGAACCAAAACAGCACTTAGCGCTACTTCTGAAACAGCAAGGTAAATGAGTAGTCTTTCCCCAGCCTTTGGTTTTGCAAGCAAAGGTGGATTTGACAAGTATGCTTTCAAATCTCTGAGTGCCTGTTGACATTCTTCATTCCATTCGAAATGATCCTGCTTTTTAAGGGCTGAGAAGAATCTAAAGCATTTCTCTGATGATTTAGAAATAAATCTTCCCAAAGTTGCAATCCTCCCTGTTAGTCTTTGAACTTCTTTCTTGAAAGTACATCAGGGATTCCTCAATGGCCTTAATCTGTGCAGGATTTACCTCAATACCACGGTTAGAAACAAGAAAACCCAAAAACTTACCTGATGCAACACCAAATGCACATTTTTCGGGGTTTAATTTCATATTAAATTTTTGCAAAATCTTAAACGTTTCAGACAGATGCGATATATGATCTACTGTATGTTGTTTTTTAACGAGCATATCATCTATATAAACTTCCATGGTCTTTCCCAAATGTTCTTGAAACATTTTGGTAACTAACCTTTGATACGTTGCCCCTGCATTCTTTAAACCAAAAGGCATTACCTTATAGCAATAAGTCCCCCTGTCTGTTATGAATATTGTTTTTTCCTCATCATCTGGATCCATTTTAATTTGATTATAACCTAAATATGCATCTAAAAAACTTAACAATTCGTGCCCTACAGTAGCATCAATTAGTTGATCTATATGAGGTAATGGAAAAGAATCTTTAGGACAAGCTTTGTTAAGGTGTGTATAATCTACACAAACTCGCCATTTACCATTCTTTTTAGGTACCACGACAGTGTTAGCTAGCCATTCAGGATACTTTACTCACGAATAGACCCATTCTTTAATAATTTGTTCACCTCATCCTGAATCACCTGATTTTTAAAAGTGCCTTGCTTTCTTTTCTTCTGTTTGACAGGTGAGTGAGATGGATCTTCATTTAATTTGTGAGTCATTACCTCCGGTGGTATACCTGTCATATCAGAATGGGACCAAGCAAAACAATCTGCGTTAGCTTTTAAAAATTCAATCAACTTACGTTTCATCTATGGGCTAAGATTGGCGCCTATGTATACTTTTCTTTCTGGCCAGTGTACAAATAAAACCACTGCTTCCAGCTCTTCTATTGTAGTTTTGATGTTTTCATTTTCTTCTGGCTCTTGAATGAAATCGGGTCTTGAATCCATGTCTATTTGCCTTGAATCAGCTGAGGTTGATGTTGTGTTATCCTCAACTGGACTCTGTAATTGCTATTTCTCTTCACCTTTCTCATTTGAATTCACCACCGAGTTGATGCTCCTGGATGTTTGTTGGTCTCCCCTAATTTGACATATTCCCCATGGTGCTGGAAATTTAATAACTTGATGCAAAGTTGATGGAACAGCATCCATATCGTGGATCCATGGCCTACCAAGAATTATATTGTAAGCCATTTCCATTTTTACTACTTGAAATTTTGTATCCTTGACAACACCTTCCGCAAATGTAGTAAGCATCACTTCCCCTTTTGTTACCACACTAGAATTGTCGAAACCTGGCAAAGTATGCGCTTTTGGCACCAATTTCTCTTCTACTTGCATCTCACGTAGCACTCGTAACAAAATAATGTTCACGGAACTACCTGGATCAATTAAAACCCGTTTGACGTTAGTATCATGTATTAGTAAAGATATTACCAGTGTGTCGTTATGTGGAGTCAATAAACCCTCAACATCTGCATTATCAAACGTAATATTTTCTTCTTCTAACACATGCCGCAGCCGCTTCCCGTGGGTAATTGTAACTTTTGAAATTTTGTTAGCTGCGGTATATGATACAGCATTGATGTCTTCGCCCCCGCTTATAACGTTAACTGTTCTTTTGGGAGAAGGTGGTTTTGGTGGCTCCTGCCTGTTTTTCATGTACGCCTGTTTACCTTTCTCACTGAATAACTCAGTAAGATACCCTTGTTTTAGCAAATGATCAACTTCTCCCTGCAAAAATCTACAATCTGCTGTTTTATGTCCATGATCGTTGTGGAATTCACACCAATGATCGGGGTTTCGCCTGTTTGGATTTGATCTCATCTCCTTTGGCCATCGTACCTTATCTCCCATGCTTCTTAAAACAGCTACGAGTTCAGAAGTGCTTACGTTGAAATTGTAACCTCCAAACCTTGCTTTAGACTTCCATCATCGTCTCGTGATCCGCGTGTGTTTCGATCATTCCCAAATCTTGAGGTCGAGCCTGATTCTTTATTCCTTGATCTATGATCATACCTCTGATTGTCTGGCTTTGATCGTGAGTCTCTTCCCGCAGGTCCCATATATGGCTCGTACCTATTTTTACCAGATCTTTTTTCATTTTCTGCACGCCTTGAGCTTACTTTTTCTTCTTTTTTATGTCGTAAGATAATATCTTCTTCAATCCTCATCTCCGTACTATATCTGTTATAAACATCATTCCACGTTGTTGCTGGGAATTCCCGAAGACTTTCCTTGAGTCGCCTCGTAGCTTCTGAACTCTTCTCATCCAAATTGCTTGGAAAAGCTATGGCTGCCCAATTGTCAGGTACCCGTGGCAATGTCATTCTTTCCCGTTGGAATCTGTCCACGAATTCTCTCAGTAGCTCTGAGTCCCCTTGCTTGATCTTGAATATATCTTCCATTCTTTTTTCAACTTTTTGAGCTCCCGAGTGTGCTTTGATAAAAGAATCTGCAAGCTCAGCAAAAGAATTTATAGAATTTTCAGGTAAAAGAGAATACCATGTTAACGCTCCTTTAGTGAGCGTTTCATCGAATTTTTTGACCAAGACTGACTTAATCTCCTGTTTAGTCAGGTCGCTGCCCTTGACGCCTGTTGTAAATGCAGTAACGTGATCTCGCGAGTCTATTGTCCCATCATACTTTGGAATATCAGGCATCTTGAACTTCTTTGGAATTGGAAGAGGGGCGACACTTGGCTTCCAGGGCTGTTGAGAATACTTATCTACATCTACCCTTTTGATCACGGGCGGTACCCCGGGTATTTGCTCTATGTGGTCACCTTGCTCCTTGAGCTGTTTCTGCAATGTTAGTACTAGACTTTGTAAATCAGAATTAACAGGATTACCTGGTTCTCCCTCCTGTGTTTCACTGGGGGTTCCACCGCTACCTGAATTAACTAGTCCAGAACGAGGATTCTCCAAAGTATTGTTATTCGAAGTTGGTGTGGGCGGAGCAACAGGTAATTGACTAACAAAAGCTTGTAAGGCCTTGTTGACTTGAGTAGCGATAAGTTTTTGTAAAGTTTCATCCATAGCTTCAGCATTTTCAAATTGAGCTTGTCCATCTGTGTGAGATCCCTCAGGAGTTCCTTCACGAGATCGCCGTGGAGAACCTTGTGAAGAAGGAACTAATGCATTATTGTCTCGCAGATCTCCTCGTAGTTGTTGGTTTGTCTGGTTTTCTTGGTTTCCTTGGATGTTGTCATTGTTGTTCGACATAGTTGACGTAACAAGGAAAGTTAAGCAAAGCAGAAATAGATTATCAGATTCCCGGTAACGGAACCAATTTGTTTAACCAAAAAATGGAATTTCAGTGAAAGCTAAAATTTAGAAGAACTCGGGTTACTGATAATCAAGAAAATATAGAGAAAATAAATAATTAGGGAGAGTAAAATGATAATCAAGAGAAAATAAATCAATATGTTATTCCCCAATGTTTCGTCCCCACAACTGATCGGATATCTCCCTTTTTATAGCTACTTTTGAAGATATCCGTTTTATTCTAATCATAACGAGGCTGTTATGAGACATTAAATGTATTAAATGCTCCGTTACACAATCATTACATAAGAAATAAATTCTCTAACGTATTCAGTATTTAATGCCCATCAAATGTCGGATCTGCACTCCTTTATATGGCTAGATTCATTCCTTTTGATTCTCGGATATAAATGGCTTAAATAGGTACGGGCGTTGTGTTTCTTAACTGATGTCCCGTGCCTCTTCATCTTTCTTTGCTCGTATTTGTTGTAACCCCTGTCTCGTGACTAATCATGATTCTTTGACCATTTGACCAATCCATGTGTCTTGACACGTCACCTTTATAAATATAAATAAAATTTCCCCAATACAAATAATACAATACACATTATGAAGCAATACATAACAATAATCCAAACAAGCTACAAATCAGCAGTTTTAGAGATGCCAGTTAAAACAATAAAAGCAACGCCACTACGAAATATTTCTTTTCTCAAAACCTCGCAGCATGGACGATGCAGTGTCCAATAAGTCCTCGTAGACCACGTATAGTAGTGATCCCCCCAAGGGAACCCATTAGTAAGCACAGTCCAGCAATAAAGAAGGTGACCCTGAAAGCCAAAGGATCCAGAAACAAACGTGCTCAGAAATAGTATATATTTGTGTTTAGTGGCGGACCCTAAATTTTCACTGAGCAGGTTCAAACATATGAAGAAGTAACGTACAAAGAAATGGGTCTTACACCTTAAAATAAAAGAAGCAAAACTTGCAACTTAGGTATACTCCTTTCAGATTATAGTTTCATTTAAAGGAAAACAAATGTGTAGGTTTCCGTTTCCTAATGAACGTAGATATCACTACTAAAAAACAGTTGTGTACCGACGGACTTTTTTCCGTCGCTATTTCGAGAGACTTTCCAATGGAGTCCCTTGGTACTTTTGAACGTTTTAATTTCTAATTTTAAAAAAAAATAACCGATGGACAATTCTCGATAAATAATGATACTTTGACCGATCAAAATTTAGTTGGTTGTACCGATGCACTCCGTCGGTAAATTACTGACGGACTCTCTCGCAATATTTTGTATTTATATTTTTGAATTATTTTTTAAGTACCAACGGTTTCTCTCGGTGCATTTAGAAAAATGAAAAATAAAATGAAGTTATCGACGGACTCAATCGCTATTGCATTTACATAATATTTTGAATTTTGTTCTTACAGTACCGATGGACTTCCTCGGTAATTTAAATATATAATCTTATACATTATTATTTTGTATTTTTTATTACACAATAGCGAGGGAGGCCGTAGGTAAGTCCCTCGGTAAGTATTTACTTCATTATCTTAGTGGTTGATTAGCCTATTTATTGAAAATAAGTGGAATTGTATTCATGATAATTACAGTACTTAAAAATATATTAGGGGTAATTAGCTTAGTAATTTATAATTACACAAAGTAAAAGTGAATTTGTTGTATCCTTAACTGTCACGACCGAAATTCCATCATAGGTCGTGATGACGCCCAACACCGTTGTTAGGCAAGCGAGCACTAATCAACTAGTGAGTTCTCATTTATTTTATTAGACAATCCCAACCTTTACTTAACTAAAATTTAAAACAGTCGATAAATAACAAATTTATAAAGCAACTGAAACGGGCCGGGAATGACTAAAGGAAATCATAATTATAGGAATACAACCCAAAATAATAGTCTACTAATGTATGTGCCAGGATCTAGTATCACAAGAACGAGGGCAACTAGTAGAATGTACAAAAGTATAACTATCCTACTACCTAAAATGGAATAGACAGTAACAAACAAAAGGAGAGACTCCGGCATGCTGCTGAACGACATAGAAGGAGGCAGCTCACCGTGAAATCTCAATCAAGTATCAGGAATGTGCGCCGGACGGGTAGCTAGATGCACCTGCCTCAGATCCTGTACAATTAAGTACAGAAGCGTAGTATGAGTACATAAACAATATGTACCCAGTAAGTATCCAGTCTAACCTCGAAGAAGTAGTGACGAGGGGTCGACTTGACACTTACTAGTGCCAACAATAATATAATTTAAGTATTATGCTAAGCATGGATGTCATGAATAATACCGACAGTTAATAACAGGAAGTACAAGTTCTTTCGTAATATAATTTCAATTTCCTTCATATCAATTAACAATTTACATTTCAAAGCAGTGAAGCAGTCCAAGTTCCAAGCAAGTAGCATGCGCAAGCAGTGCCGAGGTCGTACGGCCCGATCCAACATGATAATAATATGTGCACTGTCAGAGGGTCGAACGGCGCGAACCATAGATGCATCTATTCACCCCGCTCGTGAATCATTCATGTGACGCGGTCAAATATAATCTAATAATTTAAATCAAATTCTTTTCTTAAAGAAGAAGGCAATCCAATTTGAAGCTTTAAATCCTTAGAAATTCTCAACTCAGTATCATCTAATACAAATAGCAAATATCGTCAAATAATGGCATTCACAAAGCATGGTGTAAACCTAAGCTACCCGAACATAACAGGAATAATAGCTAGGTACGGACTCTCGTCACTTCATGCGTACGTAGCCCCCACAAATACCCATATTTTTAATTAGATTCACCTATGGGGAAATTTTCCTCTTACAAGGTTAGAAAGGAGACTTACCTTATTCCAAAGCTTACTTCCAATCTCAAGAATGTGCTCAAACCCTCAAATCGGAGCCGAACAATCCAAAACTATTCAATTGGGTAAAAACAAATCAATATATGCTCAAGAGTTCATATTCTAACTATTAAAGTAATTTCCCAACCCTAAATGCAAGGTTCCTCAAATTCATCCCCGGGCCCACGTGCCCGGATCCCAGAAATTTTTGAAGAAAGTTGTTACCCGTAACCTTAGGATCAAGAATATACGATTTCTACTACATCCCATAACAAATTTCATGGTTAAATCTCATTTTGATCAAAACCCTAGGTTTTACTCTAAACACATAATTTCTACTAATTTACATGTTGTAATCTACCCATAAACCATGTATTAAACTCACATTAAGTAGAAATTACTTACCTCACAAAGCTAGGTTGAAATCTCCCCTTTTGAAGCTCCCAAATCGCCCAATAATGGAGTGAAATGTGTCAAAAATGACAAACTCCCATATTAAATGAAGGCCACTGCCTTCAGCGATTTCCACACCTGCGGTGCGTTGACCGCATCTGCGGTCTCGCTTCTGCGGACTATTGTCCGCTTATGCGAAAATGGGCCGGGCTAGCTGGGGCCGCACTTGCGGACGGGTGATCGCTCTTGTGGCTCCACTTTTTCGGAAGGGCAGCCGCATCTGCGGAACCTGGGCTCCTCCCCTTGGGCCGCATCTGCGGGCTTGCACCTGCGGCCGGCCCACCGCAGGTGCGGTTATGACAGCAACTGGAGCTTCGGCTCCTTCTCAAATTTTTAACTTAGCTCGAGCCTCGTCCGATTGACGCTCCGGGGGCCCCGTCCGAATATACCGACAAGTTTAGAACCATAAAACGGACTCGCTCGAACCCTCGGAACGCCCGAAACAACATTAAAACTAAGAATCACACCCTAAAACCAATTGAATCAAACTTATGAACTTCAAGTTCTTCAATCTACTTCCAATGTGCCGAAACGTACTTATACTACTCGGAATGGTACCAAATTTTGCGTGCAAGTCTTAAATGACATTATGGAACTATTCCTGATCTCAGAAATCCGCTCGGACCTCGACATCACAAAAACCCGCTCCAAACCAAATTTAAAGAACTTTGAAATCCTTAAAGAATCAACTTTCACTATTAGGCGCCAAAACACTTCCGCTCATCCAAAATCCGATCCGGACATACGCCCAAGTCCAAAATCATCATGCGAACCTGTTGAAACCTTCAAATTTCAATTCCGAGGTCGTTTACTCAAAATATTGGCCGAAGTCAAACTTGGCCTTTTACCCAACCTTAAGGAACCAAGTGTTTCAATTTCAACCCAAGCTTTTTCAAATCCCGAAGCAACCATCCCTGAAAGTCAAAAATCAGTAAAAAT
Source organism: Nicotiana attenuata (assembly GCF_001879085.1). Lineage (NCBI taxonomy): Eukaryota > Viridiplantae > Streptophyta > Magnoliopsida > Solanales > Solanaceae > Nicotiana > Nicotiana attenuata. Next base: position 165,255 of record NW_017672236.1, on the reverse strand, counting down.
AAGTACGGGAAGTCTTATTTAGGGGAACAGGGTTCTAGAAAATAAAACGACTAGTCGGGTCGATACATTAATTAACCTATACATTAATAATTACACACTAAGAAGAAGTGTATTAGTCATTTTCGTAAGAAATATTAGTGATGGTTTATCTTATAAATTGATAATTACTGTAAGCAGAAGTGTATTAATGGTGTCTTTAAGTAACGTTAGCAATTGATTATCATACACATTTATAATATACTAAGTAAAAGTGTATTAGTTGTATTTAGCTTGTAGATTGATAATTACACGAAGTATAAGTGTATTAATAATATATCCGTAAGTAATGTTGGTGATTGATTAACCTATATACATTGATAATAGCACTAAGTATTAGTGAACTAGTGGCATCCTTATATACGTAATATTAGTAATTGATTAGCCTATACATTGATAATTATACACTAAATGAAAGTGTATTAATGCTATTTGTGAGAAATGTTAGTGATCGTATAACTTTAATTTGATAACTAAAGTAAGTATAGGTTTATTAGTGGTATCGTTAAGTAATGTTAATAATTAATTAGCCTATATATTGATAGTTACACTAAGCAGAAGTGTAATAGTTATAATTAGCTTATAGATTATTAATTACACTAAGTAGAAATGTACTAAGAATATATCCTTAAATATTGTTAGTGATTCACTAGCCTATACATTGTTAATTATACACTAAGTAGAAGTTTATTAATGGTATACGTAAAAAATCTTAGTGATTATTTAATTATCTTAAATTGATAACTAAAGTAAGTAGAAATATATTAGTTGCATTGTTAATTAATATTATTAATTAATTAGCTAGTATCCTTAAGTAATGTTAGGTTCGATTAGCTTGTAAATTGATAATTACATTACGTAGAAGTGTATCAATGATAATTAATTAGCTTATTGTGACGACCCGACCCGTCGTCTCATATGTTACCATCCCGTTTTCCCCGTTTATTGCTTCTTCATGTTTCATTATCGGCATTTGGTGATTTAGAGTTGAATTGGTTTGGTTTTGGTAGAAAATGAGACACTTAGTCTCTTTTAAGAAGGCTTAAGTTGGAAAAGTCAACCGGACATTGACTTTTGTGTTAGAGGGCTCGGATATGATTTCCGGTGATTCGGTTAGCTTCGGGGGATGATTTATGACTTAGGAGTGCATCGGAATTAATTTTGGAGGTCCGGTGTAGAATTAGGCTTGAATTGGCGAAGTTAGTATTTTGGAGAATTCCGGTTGGTAGGTGAAATTTTGATCCGGGGGTCGGAATGGGATTCTGAGAGTTGCAGTAGCTTCGTTAGGTGATTTTGCATGTGGGTGCAAAATTTCGGATCATTCGGAGGTGTTTTGATCGGGTTTTTGATCAAATGCGCATTTCGGAAGTTTTGAAGAAACTTAGGCTTGAATCCGATGTGATTTAATGGTTTTAGCGTTGTTTGATATGTTTTGATGATTGGAGCAAGTTTGAATAATGTTTTAGAATGGGTTGGTTCTTTTGGTTGAGGTCCCGGGGACCTCGGGGTGGTTTCGGAGGGTCAATCGGACCATTTTTGGACTCAAAAGGGTGCAGGTTTCAGCTGTTGGTGTTGCAGAAAATTTGCTCTTCGCGTTCGCATGGGTGAGTCGCGAACGCGTAGAGGGAATTTGGGTGGCCCGGAATTTGGTCTTCGCGTTCGCGTGGAATAGGGTCGCGTTCGCGTAGTACTGGAAGGCGAAGCTTCGCGTTCGCGGTGAGGATCACGCGTTCGCGTAGAAGGAAGTTGGGCCTCTGGGTGTTTGTTCTTTGCGTTCGCAGCCATGGGGACGCGTTCGCGTAGTTATAGCTTCTGAAGGTTCGCGTTCGCGGGCTGGGCATCGCGTTGACGAAGAGTTAATTTTGGTCAAATGGATTTTTGGTCATCGCGGCGCGGGGGAGTTGACCGCGTTCGCGTAGGGTAAAAACTCACCTGGGCAGAAGGGTTTTCATATTATTTCATCCGCGAGTCTAACCATTTTTCCTCCATTGTTAAGCGACCTTGAGAGCTTTTTGGGAGAAAATGGAAGAGGTTCGACGGGAATTGATTGGAGGTAAGTCCTATGGCCTAGAAACATCATTTTATTGAAGAATCAACCTTTAAATTCATGGAAATTTGGGTAAAATTGGAAGAACTAGGGCTTGACTTTTGAAATGGAAAATTGGGATTTGAGGGGGCATTTGAGCTCGGATTTTGGTAAATTTGATATGTATAGACTCGTGGCGAGATGAGGAATCTATTGATGTGAATTTTCTGATTTTTCGAGAAGTGGGCCCGGGGCTTGGGTTTTGCCAACTTCGTGATTTTCGATGTCTTTCGAGTCTTTTCGATTGGGTTATATTCCCTTAGCATATTGTGACTATTCGTTGTGGTTTTGGTCAGATTCGACGCACGAAGAGGTGAATTCGAAAGGCAAGGGCATAACAAGCTAGGACTTTTGCCGGCTTGAGGTTAGTAATAAATGTAAATGCTGTGTTGAGGGTTTGAAACCCCGAATTTGCACAACATAGTGCTATGTGAGGTGACTTGCACGCCGGATAACGGGCGTGGGGTAGAGCACCGTCGGGGATTGTGACTTGGTCCGTCCCGTTTAATAAAATTACTACCTAATTGATTGTAGATTTGTAATATCCTTATAAAAATGGATTAGTTGTTATCATTGGGCCTTGTGCCAACTACTTGAATCCTTCAGGGATTGTTTTAAAATGGTTTCCTACCATATTTATAAATATTAAACTCAGTCCGGGCATTTGATACTGTTTTGTAAACTCAGCCATTTTTTCTTAAAGCAGAAACTAAATTAATATTTTTAAATGAAGTTTGGGCTGAATATTTTTATACGATTGTGTGATTTTGGACTGAATATGGGATCGGGCTGCATGCCGCAGTGGTATGATAATGATAGTGATATGAGGCCAAGGGCCTGTTTGATGCCACGTGATGGCTTATTATTGCGCTTGGGCCGTAAGGGGACCCTCCCGGAGTCTGCACACCCCTAGTGAGCGCCGTCGACGTTAAATAAGTGGAGCGGGCTGCACGCCGCAGCGGGTACTGGAGATGTACCGGTTTATGTGTTGCATTGCATACTTGATTGTTATTTACTTATTTATCTGCTGTGATATTCTATAATTGTTTTTCATTGGTTTATTGAGTTGATATTATTTGGATTGGACTGCTGTAAGTATAGCTTATCTTGTGCCTGTCCAGGATTTCTTACTCTCAACCCTTATTTATGTTTATTACTCTCTGGGTTGGAAGTACTCACATTACTCCCTGCACCTTGTGTGCAGATTCAGGTGTACCCACTGAGGCCGAGGGAGACTTTCCTCTGCCTAGCATCATATTTGGGAGTTTCAAGGTAGCTGCATTTGACGTACGCAGTCCTGATCTTCCTTCTATCTTATTTATTTTATTTTTGCATCTCTAGAGAGTGATATGTAGTAGGTTGATACTCATGTATTAGAGGCTCAGACTTGTGAGACCGGATTCTTCGGGCTGTGTAGTGGTAGTATTTTTAGTTGGGTTTTCCGCATATTTTAATTGTAATTCAGTGATCGGTATTATGACTTAGTAATTATTTGAGTTAATTGAATCCTGAACAATATAAAAGGGTTAAGGTTGTCTAACAGGTCGGGCTTGCCTAACAAAGTGTTGGGCGCCATCACGACCGGGGTATGGGTCGTGACACTTATAAATTGATAATTACACCAAAAATATGGGTCATTAATTTTGATTTATATAATTACATGTTAGATTCTAAACAATTATAAGTTTGATATTGATCGATTCATGGTAATTTATTAGTTAGAATTTTATAAATTGCCTGCAAATTCTATGCTTCTAGGTTCTAACTACTTACAAGCAAGACTAAAGAATAAATGTTAAAATAGGCATTACACTATTTTCTTTTGATAAGTAATGGTCGTTTTAATAAAATATAGGATAAGAAGCTAACAATAAGTACGAGTCAAAAATCGAGGAGGAATTCTAGAGTGAGAAGCTCCATCATCTCTCTAAAAAGTTAACCAAAAAACCACTCTTTTCTCCCCAAAACCACTCTTTCCTTTTCTTTTCATCCCACACTGCACCATGTACCCAATACCAACCAAAACTCAATACCTCCAAAATTACCGAACGTAAATGCAAATCAAACATTAATGGAAACAGATTTCTCTTCCTTCAAGGATAAACTAATGGCAGATGAGCTCGATAAAATCATATCGATTCAATCACCTCTGCCATACCAAATCCCCATGGAAACTAACTTAACTCCGGATAATGAGGACATTCAAGTCCAAGATCCACATAATAATACATATGCAGTACCAATTACAAAGGAGGATAAAATAAGAATATACCACCCGTGGAGATTCTCCCTCATAATAAAACTTTAAGGCAAAAGAATCCTCCACGACGTTTTGAAAAAAAAAATTGAACTGTGGAGACCAACTGAACCCTTTCCACCAACTGAACCCTTTCCACTGATCGATCTAGGGGAAGATTATTACATTGTTCGCTTCATTAAAGAGGAGAACATGGTAAACTCCCTACAGAATGGACCATGGTTCATATTTGGACACTTTCTCTATGTGCAACGCTGGGAACCAAACTTTGTAGCAGCACAGGTAAAACAATCTTTTACTGCTATTTGGATCAGGATTCCTCAACTTCCCACTGAGTTTTACGATGGGGAAATACTAAAGAAAGTGGGAAGCACAATAGGCAGGCTTCTAAAAGTTAATGCTTGCACCTCAGCAGCTTTAAGAGGTCGATATGCCCGACTATGTGTTGAACTTCCTCTCGACAAGCCAGTAAAACCTTTTGCCTTCATAGGGTCACATAAGCAACAAATTCTATGTGAAGGAGAGGACTTACTATGTAAAAACTGCGGACACCTAGGCCACCCTACAAGACATTGCAACCTATTGAGACAGAACTTCACACAAGAAACATCATCAACAAACAACAATACTCAACTAAATCCAGTGCACGAAGAAAAAGGTGAAGGATGGAAGAATGTTTCCTTCATCAAAGGAAAGAAGAAAGAAGCAGCAAAAAACTCAGCCAAGGCTATAAAAAAACTCCTGTGACAGGTATAAACGTCAACATCTTTGATGCCAACACTGGTAAGTACTTGACCTCCAAAAATTTGCTTATAAAAATAAGAACTCCCCAAACACGCCTACAACTCTGTTAAGATCAGAAGATCTTCCCAATCAGAACGTAAAGAAAAAAAACCACGTTTCCCCTCTACAAGAAGCAAACAAGATTTTGGACAATATCACTTACAACTCCAATCATCTATTTCAAAAAAATTGTTTTTAATAATAATAATATATTGAATGATAATATAAATATTAATAATGTTAATAAAATGAACCCACCTACACTAATGGACTGTCCAGCCTTCCCCTCCCCCCCCCCCCCCCCCCATCAGGAGCACACCTCCCACATCCATCAATCATCTTGCATGCAATCTACTAATGATATGATTTTAACCAAAAATCCATCCAATATCAATCCTAATGGATCTTTTTTACCATCATCAAACATGGAAAAACCCTCTACTCAACAAAATGAATCCCTGCATGCTCTCACTAACTTAAAACACACGGCAACCACATATAACTCTCCTTAACAAATGGCTAACACAACACTACACATATCCCAGAACCAATCCTCTCCCCTATCTATTAAAACTGCTACACTAACCCACTCCAACAACATGCAAACAGCCCCCCTAATCCATTGAAAACCTAGAAGTTGTTCAACAGAATCCTAAGAGAAATACTTTATCCTCTATAAAACTTCTTCAAACCAACAATAATGCCAAGAATTCCCATCTCAGTGAGAAGGCGTTATCGCCTGATACAACTACAGAGATTAAACCACCCATAGAACATGGACAATACTCCACCACCACGAAATCCAAATCTACCGCGTAGGATTCTAATCCAACCACCACTTCCACAGAATTACCACCCTATCATGGGTGGAGATGGGTCTAGTAGGACATGCAATCTCTTTCAACATCATGTTGGAGGGCAGGAAAATGATGATTGTGCTACAAAACACTTACTACCCAGCCCAGCTAATTTCAGAGGGTGTTCGTCTAGTGATGAAAAACTACATAAATCAAATATGGATAAATAATATACTCCAACCAGTAGCTCCAAATACGCCTGCCAATCTAACCCATGTCATGGGGGGGGGGGGGGGGGGATGGAATCTTCCATCTCACTTTGTCCCCATTAAGAGCACAACTCCACTAATGGAGTTCCCCTTCTTCACACCAAAAGTGGTGACAAACATCAACCCTGTATTCACCCCTTGGAATGCACAACCAGATCTACCCCAAACTTCCCATGCACAGAACACACAACACATGCACAATCAGGGTCCTCCACAGCAACCCGCACATCCAATCCAGTACAATAGATTAACCAAATGGAGGAAGAGGTGGATCCTGTCAACTTAATACTAGAAAAACAAAATGAAAGAATTCAAAACCTCGAACGAAAATAAAAGGTGTTTCTAATTCATGGAGATGCAAAAGCAGAAGGCAGAATNGGCAACAGATCAATCCCAAAATCAATGTCCCTATCAGGCGGCATGCCTGGAAGATCAGCTGGAAATACATCGGGATAATCCCGTACCACTGGAACAGAATCAACAGAAGGGGTATCAACACTAACATCTCTCACATAAGCCAAATACGCGGCACACCCCTTCTCAACCATGCGCTGAGCTTTAAGAAAAGAGATGACTCTACTGGGAGTGTGATCTAAAGTACCACTCCACTCAATATGCGGAATACCTGGCATAGCCAGCGTCACGGTCTTGGCGTGACAATCAAGAATAGCAAAATGGGGCGACAACCAGTCCATGCCCAGAATAATGTCAAAATCCACCATACCGAGTAACAATAAATCTGCTCTGGTCTCAAAACCACGAATAGTAACCAAACATGACCGATAACGCGGTCCACAACAAGAGAATCTCCCACAGGAGTAGAAACATAAACGGGGGCACTCAAAGAATCCCGAGGCACACCCAAATGCGGAGCAAAGTAAGAAGACACATAAGAGTAAGTAGAGCCCGGATCGAATAGAACCGATGCCTCTCTGTGACAAACCAATATAATACCTGTAATGACGGAGTCGGAGGCAACAGCCTCAGTGCGAGCAGGAATACAATAATATCTGGCCCGGCCCCTCTCTCGAGGGCGACCTCTATCTCCCCGACCTCCGCCCCTAGCCGGCTGGGCAGGTGGGGTAGCAGCTGGAGCTGTGACCATGGCCTGAGAACCCTGAGGAGCACGCTGTGGCTGAGAAGTCTGTGGGGGCGCGCTCCTCCCAAGTCTGGGGCAATCCCTCACCAAGTGACGTGTATCACCACACTCGTAACAAGCTCTGGGAGGACGCGGTGCCTGTGAATGACTAGGGCCAGGTCTGCTGGACTGACCTCTGGAAGCACCCCGCGCAGGAGGCGCGCTAGAAATTGGAGGTGCATAATAAGGCTCACTGCCGGCTGCTGGAAGAGCTGAATGAACAGGGCGACCCGCATAACCTCTGCCATAACGACCTGCTGATGGGGTACGGGCACCAGAGTAGTGACCCGACTCTCGAGACCTCTTGGCCTCCCTCTCTCCTCGCTCCCTGGCGAGCATACCCTCAATCCTCCTAGCAATGCTCACTACCTGCTGATAAGGAATGTCCATCTCCAACTCTCGAGCCATGCTAGATCTGATGGGTGGGATAAGGCCCTCAATGAACCTACGAACTCTCTCTCGAACTGTAGCAACCAAGGCCGGTGCATGCCTGGCCAACCTGGTATAGCGGATAGCATACTCCGAAACGGTCATAGCACCCTGGCGCAAATGCTCAAACTCTGAGCGCCATGCATCCCTGAGGCTTTGGGGGACAAACTCTCTCATAAACATATCCGAGAACTGGGTCCAAGTTAGTGTAGCAGTCTCGATTGGACTATCTATCTCATAAGTGCGCCACCAATCATAGGCGGCTCCCCGAAGCTGAAAAGCAGTGAAAGAAACCCCGCTAGACTCCACTATGCCCATAGTGCAAGAATACGGTGACACTCCTCTAGAAATCCCAAGGCATCATCTGATGCTAATCCACTGAACACTGGGGGATCATATTTCTTGAACCTCTCGAGTCTCCGCTGCTCGTCCTCTGAAGCAGCTGACCCATCCTCGGGCTTAACTGGTGCTGCAGGCGGTGCCGAAATAATCTCGGGAGCCTGCTCAACCTGCACTCGCTGCTCAGGAGTGTGGACGGCGGGAGTCTGTGCTCCTCCCCCGACCTAGGATGTGGCTGCAGCAAGGGGAAGCAACCCTGCCTGAGCCAAGGTGGTGTACATGCTCATGAACTGAGCCAAAGTCTCCTGGAGCGCTGGAGTAGTAGTGGCAGTAGTAAGTGTGCCAGGTGCCTGGGCTCCGGCTGGATCTGCTGGTGGTACCTCGGCGGCAACTTGCATAGGTGCTCTGGCTGCACCACGTGCGCGTCCTCGACCTCTTCCCCGGCCCTGGCCTCTGACGGCTGCAGTAGGGGGCGCGGGTGCCTGGTCATCTCGAGTGGCACGTGTCCTCACCATCTGTGAGAGAATAGAAGTCAGAAGTTTAGAGTTGATGTCCAAAAATATGGCACGACAAGAAATTCAAATGAAATGAAGATTTTTCCTAAACAGTTACATAGCCCCTCGTAGATAAGTACAGACGTCTCCGTACCAATCAGCGAGACTCTAATGAACGGCCTGTGTTCCGTGACTCCTATGAAACTAGAGCTCTGATACCAACTTGTCACGACCCTAGTTCACCCTCCATGAACATGTCGTGATGGCACCTAGTTCCTACAACTAGGTAAGCCTAACAGTGCGGAACAAACAACATAACTTGCGAAAACAACTAATTAAGGCTGAACATTTATAAGGAAACTGTATAAAACTGCTACTTGGCACACACAACTCATAATAAATGCGGAAGTCTAAAATCTCATCCCAAAACCCGAAAACTCACGGGAAACGCAGGCTAATAGAAATACTGTAAATGCTCTAATCTCTAGAATATCTACATCAAAAGTATGATAGAATCTAAACACTACAGATAGAATAAGGAAGAAGACTCTTCGGTCTGCGGACGCTGCAGATATACCTCGAAGTCTCCGTGTATCTCCTCGCCTCAAGGATAGTGTGCCTGAGTAGAGGTACCTGGATGATCTGCATATGAAAAACATGCACAGGAAGGGCATGAGTACACCACAGCGGTACTCAGTAAGTCCCAAGCCTAACCTCGGTTGGGTAGTAACGAGGAAGGTCAGGGCCCCTACTGAGATAAAATATAATAATAAATCAACAGTATGAAAATCTGACAGTAATAATGAGTACAACAGTGAGATAAGACAGGTCAAGTAAGGCAATAACATCTACACAAGGAAACAGAGTAAACACGGAATATGTACAGCTCAATACCAATGATAACAAGAGGATCTCCCAGGATACCGTCCTGTAGTCCTTTTCTCAACTGTCCGGTGGGTCTCCCGGGATACCGTCCCGTAGCCCATCATATATATAAATCCGAAGGATCTCCCGGGATACCGTCCCGTAGTCCAATCATCAATGTGCAGGGGGGTCTATCGGGAATCTAACACGCAATCCCAAAGTAAAAGAGCAGGGGGGGATCTACCGGGAATCTAACTGCACCGGGAATCTAACCCGCAGTCCCAAAGTAAAAGTGCAGGGGGATCTACCGGGAATCGAACCCGTAGTCCCAAAGTAAACAAACAAGGGGGGGAGCTACCGGAATCCCACATCCGTAGTCCCAATATAAATGCGCAATCACAGCCAGGAGATACACAGAAATGAAGTACAAAACACAAGCAACAGGTAGTACTGGCCTAGCATGCTTCACGTAGTACAGTTAAGGCAACTTAAGCAATTAGACAAGTTAAATCAACTAAACATGCTTTCCTACTCTAACACAGGCTATAATTGCAAGTAGAATGAAGCAAATATGAAAGGAACTCAATCGCAATATCTTAAGTAAAAGCCGAATTTTCAATAATTGGCTCAAGTACGCGCTCGTCACCTCATGTACAAGGCACTCAAATACAAACTAACAAATCCTAAGGGGAAAGGTCCCCCACACAAGGTTAGACAAGCCACTTACCTCGAACCTGCTCAATATCAACTAGAAATCACGCCCTTGCCACGAGTATCCGACTCCAAATGGCCCAAATCTATTCAATTCAATTACACATTGTAAATAACATAAAAAACAACTGGTTTTGCTATTTAATTCAAAGCTACGGCGTGAAATTAGGTGAAATGACCAAAATGCCCTTCGGGCCAACGCCTCGGAGTCAAATAATTTTTATATTTTCAGAACTCTCGTACTCTCACGAGTCTAACCATATAAAAATCTCCCAAATCGGAGGTCAAATGCCCACTCAAAACGCAATGGTTTAGCCTCTGAAGTTTTACCCCAAATTCTTCCAATTTTGATCCCAAATTCGATTATTAATGATGGATTTAACTCCAAAATGATGAAATGTAACTAGAAGGAGTTAAAGAAACGTTACCCAATAATCTTCTCTTCAAAACCCTCTAAAAATCGCCCTTACCCGAGCTCAATTTGGTTTTTCTAACTTATGAAATCAAACCCTCGAATTTTATATATCAGAACAGGCATTTCCGCTTCTGCGGACAAGGGACCGCTTCTGCGGTCCAGCTTATGCGGAAACAAGTCGCTTCTGCGGTCTTCAATTAAATGGCCAGGATCGCATCTGCGATAATGAAGATGCAGGTGCGGACGCGCATCTGCGAGAGACAATCCGCTTCTGCGGAAACTAGGGGCCACTGGGATTCGCTTCTGCGGAGGACAAGCCGCTTTTGCGGCTCCGCTTATGCGGGAAAGAACCGCTTCTGCGGTTTCTGAGGGAAAGGGGCAATAGACGCTTCTGCGGCACCGCATATGCGGTTCCCAAGCCGCAGATGCGGAAATACCAGAAGCAGCAAGAAATCAGCTGCTGCACACTTCTCAAATTCTTCCGTTAACCACCCGAAATCATCCCGAGGCACCCAGGACCTCAACCAAAAGCACCAATAACACCTAATACCTTATTCAAACTTCTACCAATCCTTAAACCACCTAAAACAATGCTAGAAACTCGAATTAATCAATGATTTGAGCCTAAGAACTTCAAATTCCATTAAAATAGATTTTCGATCAAAAACCTAACCAAAACACGTCCGAATGACCTGAAATTTTGCACACACATCCCAAATGACACAACGGAGCTACTGCAACTTCCGAAATTTCATTCCGGCCCTCGGATCAAAAATTCACTATGGACCGGAAACTTCAAAAATTCAACCTTCGGCATTTCAAGCCTAAATGAGCTACGGACTTCCAAAACACATTCCGAATACGCTCCCAACACCGAAATCACCTAACGTAGCTAACGGAACCATCGAATTTCCATTCCGAGGTTGTCTTCACACTGTTCCGACTACGGACCATTTTTCAACACTTAAGCTCTCATTTAGGGACTAAGTGTCCCAAAACTCTCCGAAACTCTACACCGAACGTCCCGGCAAACCAAAATAGCAGAAATGAACTTAGGGAAAGCAGTTAATAGGGGATCAGGGCGTTAATTCTGAAGATGACCGGCCGGGTCGTCACACTTATAGAACAACATGCATCCTACACAGGTCCCTGGCTTGTGGGAGGAGATTTTAACGATGTCCTAACTGAAAACAAAAAAATAGGTGGTAGAACTGTTAATAGAAAACGTTCTATGCTTTTGTGGGATTGTATTAACAATTGCAACCTTATAGACCTAGGGTTTAAAGGTTGCAAATTCACCTGGTCAAATCTTAGGAAGAAAAATAACGGCCTAATCATGGAAAGACTTGACAAAGTGTTTGTCAATGAGGAATGGATTAGTCTATTCCCTAAGGCCACTGTAACACATCTTCCTAAAACACACTCTTACCATAATCCCCTCCTAATAGAAATTATTCCAAAAAAAAACTGTAGTGGCCAGAAACCTTTTAGGTTAGAAACATATTAGTGCAGGCACCCCCAGTTCATCAATCTTATAAAGGATAGCTGGAATAATACATGCTATACCCTAGCATCTAGAAAATTCCTTATGAATATTAAAAACTGGAAAAATAATCACTTTGGAGATGTCTTCATAAATAAAAATAAGATCTTGGTCAGACTCAAAGGAATCCAAAACTCTTCAAATTATACTACTAGTCCTTTCCTTAAACAACTAGAAAATAACCTCCAAATTGAATACAACAATATCCTAAAAATTGAAGATGACTATTGGAAACTTAAAGCTAGAATCTCCTGGATCCAGGAAGGAGATGCAAACACTAGATTTTTCCACATTATGGCTTCCAATAGACATCGTAGAAATAGAATTACTTTTTTTAGGGATAACCATGGTAATTGGATAAATGACCCTAATGCAATCCTCGTACATACAACCCAATATTTCCAGAACATTTTCACTACCAACCACAGTATGACAAATTGGGCAAGCACAAAAAATGATATTCCTAATTTCAATAAAATAGATCTCTCAATCCTTGACAAACAATTACATCCGATCGAGGTGGTCAATGCCATTTTCTCTCTAAAACCATACAAAGCCTCAGGTCCCGATGATATTCACCCTTTTTTCTACCACAAATATTGGACATAGTAGGTCGCTCTATCATTGATCTCTGCCTATAAGTTTTTAATACCCAAACACTTCCTCCTGGTATCAACAACACTTTTATCTGCCTAATTCCTAAAGTACACAACGCTAACAATTTAAAAAACTTTAGACCTATCGGCCTCTGTAACACAATTTACAAAATAATTACCAAGATAATTGCAAATAGGCTTCAACCACACCTCAATAAAATCATTAATCCTTTCCAGGCGAGTTTTATAAAAGGAAGAAGGGCTTGTGACAATGCGATTATTATCCAAGAAATTTGCAACCACTTAAAAAAATGAAGGGCAAGAAAGCCAACATGATTCTAAAAATTAGACCTTGAAAAAGATTTTGATAGGCTTGAATGGTCCTTCATTTATCGAACCCTCAGCTATTTCAACTTCTCCCCAAAGATGAAATACATTTACACTAGTCGGATTGCTATCATGGTCAATGGAACAACAGCTAAATTCTTTAGTCCTAGTAGGGCATTAGACAAGGATGCCCTCTCTCCCCCTATATTTTCATCTTATGTATAGAAAAGTTATCCCAAATAATTATCAATCAAGTGGATTCGTGTATGTGGGATCCAATACATCTAACCAACAAGGACATGGGCATACCCCATTTATTTTTCGCTGATCACCTTACTCTTATGGCTAGGGTAGATTTAAAAAATTATAAAACAATTGACAACTGCTTAAAATCCTTTTGTGAGCTATCAGGACAAAAAATCAACCTACAAAAATCAAAAATCAACTTCTGTAGCACCCCGAAAAATTTCGAAGTACTTAAGCGCTATTAAGAAAGTTGATGTGTGCTAATTATATTATTTTGTGTGTAGACGAGGACTATTAATATGATGGATATTAATTGGATATGATAATAAGTGTACGAGGTGTATTTGAAGTGATATAGGTCATAAGGAGAGCCTTTGGGCAAATCAAGATGAAAATTACATAATAGACTAAAGTTCCAAATGAGTACACACAAGACCTAACTTTGGATGAGTATATATAGATATGTATAAGGCGTTATGTGGATTACAACCTATCAAATGAAAGGTCGTTGAGTCTAGTTTCTAACGCTTCAAACCGTTTGTCATTTGGACATTCCTACAAGAAGTTATAATCAAATTACCAAAGGCTGGCGGAGGAGCCTACAGATGCGAAGCATCCAGAGCCGCGTCCGAAAGAATGACTGGCAGTGAAGTGCTGCCATAGCATCCAAGGCCGCGTCCGAAGCCCAGAAATCTGGGCCTATAAATACCAAGTCAGGGGATAGAGTATTTTGAGTATTGGGGGTTAGGGTTCTTGAGGTGAAAAGTCGATTTTAAGCTCAAATCAAGTCCAATCAACCAAGGTAAGTTGTTAATGTTGTTTTGGGTTGATTCTTACTCAATATACATGAGTTCTAACATCATTCTGACATCCAAATTCTAGATTCCATCATCAAATCCTCAAGAACACAAAAATTACCAAATTTGTGATTTTTCAAGATTGATCTACTAGAGGTAATTTCAATGCTTCAAACTCGTTTATTATGAGTAGTTAGAAGTATTTGAAGTATTTGTTACAAGTTTTATTGGTTGAAAGATTGGATTATAAAACTCTAGTTCATGGCATGAATAGTACTTTTAAGAAAATAAGAGAGAAGACGAATGGTGAATCTTGGCGATGAAATTGATTGAATACAATGAACCTATGAAATTATTTGTTAGGAAAAGATGGAAATGAGCAACTAAGTAATCATCCGAATTGTATATTATGCAAGTTTTGATTATGGAAGATGATGAATAGTGACTTGGTGGCATCGGAAAATTGATGTAGTATCATTAATGACTTCAAATGATTATTAAAATACAAGGATGAAGTTGAATGATCTAGCTCGTAAATCTATTTGGCGATTTGAGTTGTTGGAGGCTTGTAGCCAATTTATGAGTCATATATGGATATTGATTCATATCTTAGGTTCTATTTGATGTAATTAGGATATCTAATTGTAGATATCGGCTTGTTGGTGATGTTGAGCTTTTTAATCAATATTGGAATGATGGAAGAGGATTGAAAGCTTGTGAATGTTAATAAAGCGAAAGCGAGGTAAGTTGATTAAAACTTACTCTTCTTGAGGGAGTTTCTCTAAAAGCATGCTTCAAGTTAATACTTAAGTTGTTTGCAAATGTGCTTTCGTGCTTGTGGGAACAAACAAGTACGAATGTCTCCATGTACTAAAATATTATGTTGCATATGTAGTGTCATGCCGTTTTGTAAAATTTTATTTTAAATCTTGTTGGCAAAATGACATTCAAGGTAAATATTATAAGTTTTATCAAAACTTATGTATTGACAAGGGTATACATATTTGAGTGCTAAAGATAAGTATTCATGGAAAGTATTTCTTTTGAAAATTGATGTGCAGGATAACTCTTGTGATATCTTTTAAAATATGATGTTAAGTTGCTAAAGGCTTTAGCATGTAAAAGGTTGTTTATTTAATTTTTGTTCAAATGATTTAGATTTAATATAAATGTTATGATTCGATAAAAATAGATCCTTTGAAGCTACTATGCTATGAATCTATTTTTGAAGTATCAAATTTTTTGGGAGTTACTTGTGTTCACCGAGATTGACTTCGGATATATTGTGTTTGTTGTCATGAAACTACACGTGCCGGTGTAGGCGTAGATGGCCACTTTATGGTATAGACTACGGCAGAGTGCTCTCCCTTGAGAGAGTACTATTTTGTGCTATTATTAGCATGGCTGAGTTGATTCGTACGACACTACGATGAGACGACCTGAGCAAGTAGGGCATATGATACTTGCTGCTAGGTACATAACCTAGTTGACTTTCTTATGTCGGTGATAGTATAGTACTCCCAGTGAAAGGTAAGGATGATTTTCTTATGTTTAGGCCTAAGGAGCCGAAAGCGATTTCGATGACTGAAAGCATATGTAATGATTTTGTACGATTTATCCAAAATCTTGAACTGATGTAAATATTTTAAAAGTTTATATTGTAGATTATATTTAACTTGCTTGTTATTTAACAAGGGTCATGAATTGATAAAATTTCTTATCGTTTTATATCAAATATTGGTATATTATTTTTTTATAAAATTTGTCCCAAGATCTTAAGTTAGAGAGAGTCTATGACACTTATTGAGTACCACTGTGGTGTACTCAGCCCTTAGGGGGGACCCTCTAGGGCCCTGCTTACTTTACGTGTTTCAGGATGATGTATGATACGTGGCATGCGGTCAGGCCAGGATGACTCTCTTTCCGAGGTATTGTGAAGCACCACTTTTATTTCGTGGTAGCTATCATGTTCTTCCTTATTTTATTTTGTTGGAATTACTCCAACCGTTGGTTCTATTCTTTGGTATAGAGGCTGCATAGATAGTTGTGAAAGGTTGTAGTAATGGGGTTGTACACGACATTCATGAAAGTATATTTATTTTACTTAGTCTCATCGTTATTATCATGAAAGGGCATCATGTGTGATTTTGAATTGGAAAATATTTTATCATTTACTTTGAAAATGTATAAGATTTTCAAGGAGCTTCCGCAGTTAAATTAATTTTCATGCATATGATTTGGGAGTATCACATGGTATGGTTCACTCGGGTCGGGTAGTGTACCGGGTGCCGGTCACGTGGTTTTGGGTCGTGATATCTTCTCCAGTAACTGTCCTATAACTAAGGCAAGAGACATTGCAAATGGCTTCAACATCAATATTAGCCAATCTTTTGGCAAATATCTTGGTTTTCCAATCTTGGACAAAAATCCAAAACCAAAGGACTTCCAATTTATTATAGACAAAATACGTAATAGGCTATCAGCTTGGAAAATAAAGTTCCTAAATATTGCGGGTCGAACTACTCTATCCCAATCAACTTTGAACAGTATACCAAACCATGTTATGCAATACACCATAATACCTACTAAAATTCAAAAACAAATAGATCAAATTCAAAGAAACTTCATTTGGGGCACTACTAATAAAGGAAAAAAACTACACCTTATTAACTGGAAAACCATTACAAGCCCTAAAGAACTTGGAGGCCTTGGTATTAATAATGCTAACTCCAAAAATACTGCTTTGCTGAGTGGATTAACTTGGCGAATTCTTTCTAATCCAACCACTCCTTGGGCCAGCGTATTAATTAATAAATATAGTTTCAAAAGATCAAAGAACTACTCTTTCATTTGGAAGGGCATCTTAAAGGGATGGACCATTTGTTCTAAAGCCATTCTATGGCAACCTAGCCACAATTTCACTCTAAACATATGGGACACCCATTGGATCCCAAATTCACCCCCATTAAAAAACTGCATTGAGGGATCCCTCCAAGAACATGAGAGCAATTGTCAAATAAAAAATATCTACCACAATGGAAAATGGACATTCTCAGGGTTTTCCTTCCAATTGCCTTCTAAAGTGGTAAACAATATTAAAGGCATCCCACAACCCCTTAACTAGGGAAATTATGACAAGCCTCTATGGAGCATTAATAACAATGGACACTTCACCACCAAAAATTGCTATCAATTAATCAACACCACAAACCCTGCTGCACATGATTTCAACTGGATATGGAAGTTACATTGCCCGAACAAAATAAAATTCTTCCTTTGGCAATGCCTCCATGGTAGAATTCCTACTCGTCAGTATCTTCATCACATTGGTATTAATATTGATCCTCAATGTACCATATGCCGAATAAATGAAGAAAATATTACACGTATCTTCCCGTTATGCCCTAAAGTTGAGAACATCTGGAAATCCTTAGGCATCAACGTCCAAAATATCATTGGACATAATCATTGGCTGATCAATCTAAAAGATTTGAACACAGTAACAAGCTCGTCAATATGGGTGTTCATAAAAATCCGAAAAACCGAACCAAACCAAAAACCAAATCAAACCGACCAAAAACACCGATACTTTTTGGTTTGGTTTGGTTTTGGTTTTGAATTTTAAAAACCGATCAAATTTGGTTTGATTTTGGGTTTAATCAAAAAATAACCGAAAAAATCATACCAAACCGACTATAGGAGTAGCTATTTTAAATTTATTATTACACCTATATATATGTATATTTTTATACAAAGTTTCAAAAATTTTATGGTGAATGTTAATCGTTTGCACTTTTAGTACAATTTTTTACCTTTATATTCTAGTTTGATTAGTAGTTTTCTTTTGTTAAGTGTAAGAATCTATTTCATGTTAAAAAAATATATATTTTTAATTGAGTCCTTAAGTTATTCATCACTATTTGATTTTATTATCATCAAAATTTAGTAAATAATAGATTTCTTAAAGGGAAATTGATTTGATAGTGTTACGTTGAAAATGTGGTTGCCGGAATATGTGTTTGGTAGTGTATGCCTTATATTTAAGAAGAAACCGACAAATAACCGAAAAAACCGAAAAACCGACAAAACCCGACGTAAATCGAATCGAGAAAAAACCGACTTAATTGGTTTGGTTTGGTTCTAATATTTGAAAACCCGGCTTACTTGGTTTGGTTTCTTTTTAGGAAAAAACCGATCCAAACCGAACCATGAACACCCCTACTCGTCAACAATGGAATGGGGTAATCTACTTCCTTTCCTTTTATGGGAAATTTGGACTAACAGGAACAAAAATAATTTCAACAACACAAACTTCCCTCCAAAACTAACAATTTTGATGGGCCAAGCTACTGAATATAATTTCCTAAACACAAAGGGTAGCCCATCTCAAATAAAAATGACTGTTAATATAAGTTGGTAAACCCCAACAACATTGGTATAAACTAAACATTGGTGGTGCATACAAAGTTGCTGCACAAATATTAGGTTTAGGTGGTGTGATCATAAATCACATGGGTAAGTGGATCATTGGCTACCAAATACAGCACACAACTATTTCTCCGCTCCATACGGAGCTACAAGCAACTCACGAAGGCCTACAAATTGCAAAGAAACGCAAGCTCTTTTCGCTTGAAGTAGACACTGACTCAACTGAAGCAATAAAGGCAATACAGCAGGACCATTTAGTCTATTCTAATCTTGTTCTTGCTTGCAGATCATTAATGCACCACCAGAAGGACCTCCTGCTACGGCATAGTTTTCGTGAAGGCAACCAAATGGCATATATCCTTACAAAAGACGCCACAAAGGGAAACTACGAGCAACTCTCCTCTCATTATCCAAAACTCCATGCAGCACCTCCTCTTTTTGTGAAGAACCAACTGACTTTGGAAGAAAATGGAGCTTGTCTTTTTGTAAAAACTTTAACAATTGATGCTTGTAATAGGCTAAGAACCTTAGACAATCAATATATTGCATGCGACAATCCACCAACGTGTGGTAATTTTCCTACTATGTGTAACCAACCGAACGCCCTCTAGTTTAATATAATATATTATTATCAAAAAAAAGGATAAGAAGCTAACCATGTAAATAAATGATTTTTTTTTTCTTTTGTGAAAGCGTAAATCTTAAACACATATTTTCCAGTTCAAGGGTCTCAGCAAAAGCCCTAACTTAGAATTTTCCTCTTTTCTCTTTCTCCACCTCACTGCGTTAACGGCAAATCCCCGCTTCACTGGCATCATCGGCACTCAATCCAAGCGGCCATCATCGTCGTCATCGTCGGCAATCCAAGCGGCCATCGTCTGAACTCAGGCTCCTCTCCATCTCCGGTAAGTTTTCTTTTTCTTCCACCTCTCTAATTGATTTAGTTGCCCTTTCCTAGAAGTAATTCGTGGGTCTCATTCTTGCGACGTGTTATGGACTGAGGTTGGTTTAAATTGCTATGTGAACTCGTCATAGCTCGTCTGAAGATAATGTGACTTGTCTATGAAATATTTATCCAGTGATATTTTTACTCCGTATGGATAATTAATTTGTCTCATGAACTTAGTTTAGAAGTTAAAAAGTGGATTAGAAATTTGGTCTATTATCCCACACCTTCATTTTGCTGCGGTCAATTTTAGTCATACTTGTCTGATTCTGTGGCTCTACACTTACTCGGTTAATAGTTGAGTTGTACTAGCTAGTGACAAAAGAATTAGACTACCAGATTAATTGCATTAAATATAATGAAAAGCGGTTGGTTGAAACACAAATAAGAACAATAATTAGTAGATGCAGTGACCTCAAACTCAAAAGAGAGTGTTATATGGTTGGAGGAGTCTACTGGAAAAATAGTGGTAAATTTTATCCCTCTCATTACTTCCAGCTACTCAAACAGTTGTTACAATATCTCATTAAAACAATTGGTACATTTTATTACAGTGGTAGCAAAGTGAAGATTATAGAATGAAACAACTGCAGATTATATTTATGGAGTATGTTTATATCACTCTTTGGACTTAGATGGGTCATGCCACATAATATCAGGGATGATTTTGAGTCTTGGAGTTACTGGAAAGTTGATAGCACCATCAGGAAAGTATGGAAGATGATACCTGCAGCTATTTTTTGGAGCATTTGGAATGAGAGAAACAGCAGGTGTTTTAATGGAGTATCAACTTCTCCCCACAAACTCAAGGCTAGATGCCTCATGTATTTGTATAGCTGGGCTTATCTATCCCCTATACACTCTCCTGATAGTTTTTTAAATTTTGTTAGCTCCCTAGTACTAGTATAAACATTTGTAAAGAGCTAACAATTACTACACTTTTGTAATTTATGCATCTTCTTGATGCCAGTAATGAAACCAATTACTTCATAAAAAAAGAATGAAACAACTGCAAACTTTTTCACTTAACATCAACTTTCTTGTCTCAATTTTTTATTCTCCAAGCTCCTCATATCCTTTTTCCCGTTACTTTACAACCATGGCATGATAAATCCAATCAACAGTCTTCTATTTAGCTTAGAATAACTATGTTTCTTCTGTTGTAATTGTTATAATATTAAATGAGTAAGAATAATAAATTTGTTGTTTGTATAGGTAGATGGAACATATGTTTCTTCTTTTTTACGGAGAGCGGGGCAGGCCGCTTAAGTGGTTCACTTGAGCCTTGAGAGACTCGATGTCATTCCTAAGTGCGGTTTTAATCTTCTCTTCGTGCTTTCTTTTTTCTCGTTCATCCGCATAGTTCCTAGAAAGTTGTTCAATCGTTCGCCGCATCTCCTCAAGGTCCTCATTTTGTGAATGCCATCGGAGGAAGAATCTCTCCCATTTTGGTTGAATGTGGTTGGAGGCGTGTATAAGGGTAGAGCATACGGCCTTTCCTCCGAGTGCAACTATCATCGCCTCGAGTGTGGAATACAAGGTATATACCTTTTTGTTAATAAGCTCTTTGTTATAAAATAATAAAAGAACAAGAGCAATATTGCAGAGAAAGAGAGAGAGAGAGGGAATTCTTATTGAATTTTGGGATGATTTGCAATGGGGTAAGACCCCTCTATTTATAGGGGAAAAATGACTTAGCCTCAAAGTAAAACTCTCTACAAGATAGACATTCACTCCAAATAGAATTCTATTCATAACACTCCCCCTTGAATGTCTACTCGATAAGTAATGTGCCTCATTAAAACCTTAACTAAAATAAAACCCAATGGGAAAAAATTCTAGAAAAGGAAAAAGAGTACACATATTTAATAATACGCCTTTTGATTGCCTCGTTAAAAACCTTGCAAAGAAAACCCAGTGGGACAAAACCTTGTAAGGGAAAAAGAGTACAACGCGCATTAACTCCCCCTGATGAGAGCATCAATTCACATCCTTGAGCCTTCGCATCCCGATCTTGTACACTAGCTTCTTGAAGGTTGACGTCGATAGAGATTTTGTGAACAAATCAGCCATATTATCACTTGAACGAATCTGTTGCACATTGATATCACCATTCTTTTGAAAATCATGTGTGAAAAATAACTTTGGTGAAATGTGCTTTGTCCTATCTCCTTTTATGAATCCTCCCTTCAATTGAGCTATGCATGTTGCATTATCTTCATATTAAATTGTGGGTAGTTTGTCACACTTCAAACCACATTTGTCTCGAATACGATGTATTATAGACCTCAACCACACACATTCTCGACTTGCTTCATGAATAGCAATTATCTCAGCATGATTAGATGAAGTAGCCACAATTGATTGCTTAGTCGATCGCCAAGATATGACAGTGCCTCCACATGTAAACACATAGCCTATTTGAGATCTAGCCTTGTATGGGTCAGATAAATACCCATCATCGGCATAACCCACAAGATCGGGACTGCAATTATTGCCATAAAATAAGCCCATATTGGTAGTTTCTTTTAGATACCGTAATATGTGTTTGATTCCATTCGAATGTCTCCTTTTAGGAGCAGAGCTATATCTTGCTAAGAAATTAACTGAAAAAGTTATGTCAGACCTTGTAGTGTTAGCAAGATACATTAGTGCACCAATCGCACTAAGATATGGTACTTCAGGACCAAGTAGCTCTTCCTTCTCTTCTTGAGGTCAGAATGGATCCTTATTCACATCAAGTGATCGAACAACCATCGGAGTACTTAATGGATGTGCTCCATCCATGTAAAACCGTTTCAATAGCTTTTCTATGTAGGCATTTGATGAACAAAAATTCCGTTTGCCAAATGTTCAATTTGCAAACCAAGACTTAATTTTGTCTTTCCGAGATCTTTCATCTCGAATTCCTTCTTTAAATAATCAATTACCTTTTGGAGTTCTATTGGAGTTCCAATAAGGTTTATGTCATCAACATATACGGCAAGTACAACAAATTCCGATGTTGTCTTATTTATAAAAACACATGGACAAATTCATCATTTATATAACCTTCCTTTAATAAATACTCACTAAGACGATTATACCACATTCATCCTGATTGCTTTAGACCATACAAAGATCATTGCAATTTGATTGAAAACATTTCCCGGGACTTTGAATTATGTGCGTTAGGCATTTTAAATCCCTCGGGAATTTTTATGTATATCTCATTATCAAGTGAGCCATAAAGGTAGCCGGTAATCACATCCATTAAATGCATGTCAAGCTTTTCATGGACAGCAAAACTAATGAGATAACGGAATGTTATAGCATTCAAAACGGGTAAATATGTCTCTTCATAATCGACACCGGGCCTTTGTGAAAATCCTTTTGCAACAAGGCGTGCCTTGTATCTTTGTACCTCATTTTTCTCATTCCTCTTGCGTACAAAGACCCATTTATAGCCAACAGGCTTAACACCATTAGGCGTTTGGACTACAGGCCCAAAAACTTCACGTTTCGCAAGTGAATTCAACTCTGATTGGATTGATTCTTACCATTTTGTCCAATCACGTCTTTGTCGACATTCTCTAACAAATTGAGGTTCAAGATCCTCATTATCTTGCATAATGCTAGATGCAACATTATATGCAAAGACATAATCCACCACTATATCCAATCGATTCCAATTTGTCTCAATATCGATTGGATTTATTGATAGTTCCTTATTTTTTTGAGTCTCGGGCTCAGTGGTTTCCTCATGAATCTCAGAATTTGTTAAATCGTGGATTTCTTCATGAAACTCTTTCGTAGTGTTATTTTGATCATTTGTTTTCCTTTTTCTAGGATTTCAATCTTTGGAACCCAATGGTCTGCCACGTTTTAGGCGTGCTTTTGACTCATTAGCTATGGCACTAGAAGATTGTCCAATAGGGAAATCAATACGGATTGGAACATTCTCTGCAGGGATATGTGATTTTGTTATCCTTTTCAGATTCGTAAATGCATCTAGCATTTGATTTGCTATTTTTTGCAAATGAACAATTTTTTGCACCTCTTTTTCACAAATAGAGGCACGTGGATCAAGATGAGACAATGATAGATTTTTCCACAAAATTTCCGGTTTGGTTTCAAAATTTTCTCCCCCTAATTTTGGGAAAAGTGTCTCATCGAATCGACATCTGCAAATCGAGCAGTGAATAAATTCCCCGTTAATGTTTCAAGATAGCGAATAATGGAGGGCGATTAAAATCCAACATATATTCCTAACCTTCTTTGGGGACCCATTTTGGTGAGATATGGCGGTGCTACAGGCACATATACTGCGCATCCAAAAACCCAAAACTAATTGCAACGGGGAATATTTATGATAATTTATCGGTCTGAGACGAACTAGCATTGCTGCATGCAAAATGGCGTGACCCCAAACAGAAGTAGGCAGCGTCCTTTTCATGAGTAATGGTCTTGCTATCAATTGCAGACGTTTAAATAAAGACTCTGCAAGGCCATTTTGAGTGTGAACATGAGCTACAGGATGTTCCACTTTTATCCCAATTGATAAGCAATAATCATTAAATGCTTGGGATGAAAACTCAGCAGCATTATCAAGTCTAATAGACTTAATTGGATTATCGGGAAACTGTGCCCGTAATCGAATTATTTTTGCCATTAATTTTGCAAACGTGAGGTTGCGAGATGACAATAGACACACATGAGACCATCTAGAAGATGCATCTATTAAGACCATAAAATATCTAAACGACCCACTAGGTGGTATAGGTCCACAAATGTCCCCTTGTATATGTTCCAAAATCGCAGAGGACTCAATCCCAACCTTTGTTGATGATGATCTAATAATTAAATTGCCTTGATAACAAGAAGTGCGAAAAAATTCATTATTTAAAAGAATCTTTAAATTCTTTAATGGATGCCCCTTTGAGTTTTCTATAATTCGTCTCATCATAATAGATCCAGGATGTCCCAATTGATCATGCCAAATTACAAATGTATTGGAATCAATAACCTTTTGGTTTACGGTAGAATGTGCCTCAATTGCACTAATTCTTGTCCAATACAGGCCACAAGTTAAAGATGGAAACTTCTCAATAACCCTCTTTTGGCTAGAGACTTTCTTAGTAATGTTGAGATATTCAAGATTATTCTCATCTATTGTCTCAATATGATATCCATTTCGGCGGATATCTTTAAAACTCAACAAGTTCCTCTTGGACTTGGAGGAGAACATTGCATTCTCTATGATAAGTATTGTTCCCTTAGGCAGAGTTATTGTATTGGGTGATACCCTTTTTTGCTTGAGCCCGACCGGGTTGGGTCCGGTCCGGAGCAAGTCGGGGCCATCGAACCCGACCTGGATGCAAGGTAGAACGACGGCCACGTCTACAACCGAGGTCGAGTCATTTCGAGACCGTTACAGAGCTCGATATGAGTCACCACCGGATGGAGAAACACACAAGGTCGGAAGCCGGACTCGTAACGGATAACCAAGCGTCGCCGGATATCTCGCCCAAACGTGATTTTCTCAACCACTTCAGGCCATTAAGGCGTAATTACAGGGATCCACGACGTAATCAATTGACCTACCTTATTTTTACCCTTAATCAGAATGTATAAAAGGGGATCTCTCTAAATTCTTATGGGCATGAAGGACAATCGTTCTAAGCAATATTATATTCTGCGATTATTTACTTTAACAGCAATTGTTGAGTCTTTATCTTTTTTTTTTCTCAACTTAAACCTTTTGTATCTTTTAGTTCACGGATCCTTAAAACCCCATATAAATTCAATTGTTATCCGGATTTGAGGGTAAACAGTTATGGCGCCCACCGTGGGGCTAAGGATATTGGTGAGCTCTTTGATACTCTTTCTTGACGCATCACAATACACTGGTTCTTTGCAAAAGAATCCATCTTACATTCAAATTACCAACTCATAGAATGGCACAATCAATTAACAACGAACTTGAACAGCAGACAGGAAACAATGGAATGCCCGGGCTCGAAAATCCGATAGATGCCGGTTCCCGGATGGCGCTCAACACTGATCAGGCCTCCGGATCATCGCATAGCGTCCGGGGAGAGGACGATTCGAGGGCCCAGGCAGTCGGCGAAGAGACTATCAACCTTAAAATGATTTTTGACATGCTGCAAGCCCAGCAATCGGCCATAGCTCAGCTCCAGAGCCGGGTCCAGGAGCCTATCAGGTACGAGGAGGCTCCCCGTTCAGCTGCAATCATCAATTCAGCCCCAGTACAGCCGGAACGGGGTGGGCCGGATGCTGATTCTGCGGTTCTTAGGAGGCTAGAGACTGACCGACGAATNCTTCAGGACCAAGTAGCTCTTCATTCTCTTCTTGAGGTCGGAATGGATCCTTATTCACATACAAGTGATCGAACAGCCATCGGAGTACTTAATGGATGTGCTCATCCATGTAAAACCGTTTCAATACCTTTTCTATGTAGGTAGATTGATGAACTAAAAATTCCGTTTGCCAAATGTTCAATTTGCAAACCAAGACATAATTTTGTCTTTCCGAGATCTTTCATCTCGAATTTCTTCTTTAAATAATCAATTTCCTTTTGGAGTTCCATAGGAGTTCCAATAAAGTTTATGTCATCAACATATACGGCAAGTACAACAAATTCCGATGTCGTTTTCTTCATAAAAACACATGGGCAAATGGCATCATTTATATAGCCTTCCTTTAATAAATACTCACTAAGACGATTATACCACATTCGTCCTGATTGCTTTAGACCATACAAAGATCTTTGCAATTTGATTGAAAACATTTCCCGGGACTTTGAATTATGTGCGTTTGGCATTTTAAATCCCTCGGGAATTTTCATGTATATCTCATTATCATGTGAGCCATAAAGGTAGGCGGTAACCACATCCATTAAATGCATGTCAAGCTTTTCATGGACAGCAAAACTAATGAGATAACGGAACGTTATAGCATCCATAACGGGTGAATATGTCTCTTCATAATCGACACCAGGCCTTTGTGAAAATCCTTGTGCAACAAGGCGTGCCTTACATCTTTGTACCTCATTTTTCTCATTTCTCTTGCGTACAAAGACCCATTTATAGCCAACAGGCTTAACACCATTAGGTGTTTGGACTACAGGCCCAAACACTTCATGTTTTGCAAGTGAATTCAACTCTGATTGGATTGCTTCTTGCCATTTTGGCCAATCAAGTCTTTGTCGACATTCTCCAACAGATTGAGGTTCAAGATCCTCACTTTCTTGCATAATGCTAGATGCAACATTATATGCAAAGACATAATCCACCACTATATCCACTCGATTCAAATTTGTCTCAATATCGATTGGATTTATTGATAGTTCCTTATTTTCTTGAGTCTCGGGCTCAGTGGATTCCTCATGAATCTCAGAATTTATTAAATCGTGGATTTCTTCATGAGATTCTTTCGTAGTGTCATTTTGATCATTTGTTTTCCTTTTTCTAGGATTTCGATCTTTGGAACCTAATGGTCTGCCACGTTTTAGGCGTGCTTTCGACTCATTAGCTATGACACTAGAAGATTGTCCAATAGGGACATCAATACGGATTGGAACATTCTCTGCAGGGATATGTGATTTTGTTATCCTTTTCAAATCCGTAAATACGTCTGGCATTTGATTTGCTATTCTCTGCAAATGGATAATCTTTTGCACCTCTTTTTCACAAATAGAGGCACGTGGATCAAGATGAGATAATGATGGATTTTTCCACAAAATTTCCCGTTTGGTTTCACCAACTTCTCCCCCTAATTTTGGGAAAAGTGTCTCATCGAATCGACAGTCTGCAAATGGTGCAGTAAACAAATCCCCCGTCAATGTTTCGAGGTAGCGAATAATGGAGGGCGATTCAAAACCAACATATATTCCTAACCTTCTTTGGGGACCCATTTTGGTGCGATATGGTGGTGCTACAGGCACATATACTGCGCATCCAAAAATTCTTAAATGGGATATATTAGGTTCATGACCCAAAACTAATTGCAACGGGGAATATTTATGATAATTTGTCGGTCTGAGGCGAACTAGCATTGCTGCATGTAAAATGGCGTGACCCCAAACAGAAGTGGGCAGCCTCGTTTTCATGAGTAACGGTCTTGCTATCAATTGCAGACGTTTAATTAAAGACTTTGCAAGACCATTTTGAGTGTGAACATGAGCTACAAGATGTTCCACTTTTATCCCAATTGATAAGCAATAATCATTAAATGCTTGGGATGAAAACTCAGCAGCATTATCAAGTCTAATAGACTTAATTGGATATCGGGAAATTGCGCCCGTAATCGAATTATTTGTGCCATTAGTTTTGCAAACGCGAGGTTGCGTGATGACAATAGGCACACATGAGACCATCTAGAAGATGCATCTATTAAGACCATAAAATATCTAAACGACCCACTAGGTGGGTGAATAGGTCCACAAATGTCCCCTTGTATACGTTCCAAAAATGCAGGGGACTCAATTCCAACCTTTGTTGGTGATGGTCTAATAATTAACTTGCCTTGATAACAAGAAGTGCAAGAAAATTCATCATTTAAAATAATTTTTAAATACTTTAATGGATGCCCATTTGAGTTTTCTATAATTCGTCTCATCATAATTGATCCAGGGTGTCCCAATCGATCATGCCAAAGTACAAAAGTATTGGAATCGGTAACCTTTTGGTTTACAATAGAATGTGCCTCAATTGCACTAATTCTTGTCCAATACAGGCCACAAGACAAAGATGGGAACTTCTCGATAGCCCTTTTCTGGCCAGAGACATTTTTGGTAATGATGAGATATTCAATATTATTCTCATCTATTGTCTCAATATGATATCCATTTCTGCGGATATCTTTAAAACTCAACAAGTTCCTCTTGGACTTGGAGGAGAACATTGCATTCTCTATGATAAGTATTGTTCCCTAAGGCAGAGTTATAGTAGCTCTTCCAGAGCCTTCAATTAATTTACTACTACCAGAAATTGTAGTAACGTCTGCCTTACACATACTTAAATGAGAGAAATATTTCTTCTCTTTGAATATTGTATGTATCGTACATGAATCAACTAAACAAATATTTTTACAATTAAACTTTGATCCAAGTTTGCTTTGTGAGATATCCATATTTGCTTCCCACGGTTTGACATACAAAAGAAATATGTGAATAAGTATTAGTATTTTCAAAGAAAAAGAATAAAAGAAACAAAGTTAAGTCTACTGGAATGAGCACCTACAACATTGTGAAGACAGAGATTTTCGACATGTTTCAGAAAAAAAAAATTCTTACTAAACAGAAAAGTGAAAAACCTGCTAGATGTGAAAATCAAGAAAAGGCAAAGCCTTTATTGTTTCTTTATGCGACAGCATTATTAATCCTAGGACACGAGAGAAAATTTATCAACTAGTCAGGCATCTACCTGTATAATCGTTCCTAAATGATGGAGTTACTTTTATATATCTCAAGCACAAATTCCATGCGAAAAGAGTATATTTCCCACGGTCAAGAACATTTTCAACAAACACTTAATCTAGCTTCTTGAGACGGTAGAGTCTCGTGCTGATAACGTGTTATAAAATAATAAAAGAACAAGAGCAATATTGCAGAAAAAGAGAGGGAATTCTTATTGAATTTTGGGATGATTTACAATGGGGTAAGACCCCTCTATTTATAGGGGAAAAATGACTTAGCCTCAAAGTAAAACTCTCTACAAGATAGACTTTCACTCCAAATAGAATTCTATTCATAACACTCTTCTTTTTGTTAGCTATGTTTCGCGGCTGTTTTTGGGACCGTTCAGGCTACTTTTGTTGGTGGTTTTGGGATGTTAGGTGCTGAAAAAGACTTCAATGCTCTTGTAAAAGAACTAAAACATTAGCTGTTAGTATTATACTAGTATATATTTTCCATGGTAATCCAAACTATAACTCAAAAAAGACATCAGTTCAAAGTTTTGAACTTGATGAACACTAATGTTTCTAAAATGCTATAGAAAAGTGGGAAAGAGAAAAGGTTAATTAAATTTACGCAACAAACCCTAGCAAGGGCAAGTTCATGAGGATTCAGTGAGAAACCAGAAGGCTTAATGGACCCAATTCTCTCTAGCTTTGTTGCAGCAGGGAGAGGTGGTTTTTGGTTTTTCATTTTCTGGAAACCCCAAAAGAAAAAAACTGCGAGAGAACTGTTTGTGTTTATATATAAATAGAAAGGTAGTTGTGTTTGCTTGGATTAGTGAAGCAAATTGCTTGTTTATATAATGACGAATGGTCAATTAGAGCTTGACAAATACTTCATAACGTGTCTTTGTAGCAGTTTTTCTTTCATTTTGTTTTGATTTAATAGTTTTGCAATTGTGTTTGTGTTGGTTATTTGGTTTTTGGTTTCTTATTTCCTTTTCACTTTGTTCCTTTTTTTCTTGTGCTCTTTCGTGAAATATAGATAGCTTGCAAAAACACCATATTAATGCCATGTTATTAACTTTCTTATTCGATGATTTAATGAAAAGTTATTCGCAGAATATCTTATGACTAAGAAAAATAACTTTAATAGGAAGTGGATGTTCATGTGAAGTTATATGGCAGATGTCTTCTAGCTTAGATTATGTAGATTTTGTACATATATATTTCCAAAACTTTTAATATGTTGCTCAAAACTTAGCCGAAGTTTCTACTCCATGGTATGTATTGGTAGTCGATGTTCCCTAGTTGAAGATTATGAAGTTAGGTGCTAAATTATTCCATTCTAACTCTTCGTGTATTTTTTTTTACGTCGCTTTTGTGGATTACAAGGTATTGGGACATCCGTCACCGTGCAAAATGAGGACCTTGAGAAGATACGGCGAACGATTCAACAACTTCCTAGGAACTATGCGGATGAACGAGAAAAAAGAAAGCACGAAGAGAAGATTAAAACCGACTTAGGAATGACATCGAGTCCCTCAAGGCTCAAGTGAACCACTTAATCGGCATGCCCCGCTCTTCACTAAAAAGTCACATTTATGAAGTGGATAAAAGTGATGGAAACAATATAAATGATGAAGAAGATAAGGGGGAATCCGAAGATGAGGAGTGATTTTATGTTTGGTTGGATTGTTGTTTAGTTGGATGTTGATTTTGAATATTACATTTTGAAGTTTGGTTGGATAGTTTTGATGTTTGATTGGATAATTTTGATGTTTGGATTGCTTATAAAGTTTTGTTGTTAATTTTTGTTTTATTGTGGTTGAATTTCTGTTTCTATTGTAATATTCTGGCTGGCAGGTGGTGCAGCAAAAAATAAGCACTGCCTGCCAAAAATATACCAGATTTACCGAGGGACTTACCGACAGAGTCCGTCGGAAAAATTATTCATTAGTAAATCCAAAATTCTTACTTACCGAGGGAGTATGTCGGTAACTTAAACCGAATTTTCAAATTTTGTTGATCATACTAACGTATATCCATCGGAATATGAATTTATTCCTATTTTTAAATTTTAAATTACTAGATTAAAATTCTAAATATACTGATGGTATTCGTCGGTAATATTAAATTATTATTTTTAATATACGAACGGATATATGTCGGTATGGATATTATTAATATTATATAATTTTATAATATATCGACGGATATCCGTCGGTAAGTAAAATTATTTGATCAAATAGTGTCAGAAATGTATCGATGGCTTTCCGATGGGTCCATCAGTAATTACGAGGGATTCTATCGGTTTATTTTATCGAGGAAAGATTTACCTATGTATCACTTACCGACGGACTTCCTTGGGTAAAGCCTTGTTACCGAGGGACCTCCTCGGTAATTTGTGTCGGTAAACAGGTGATTTTTAGTAGTGTATAACTTTATATAGGAAAAGATTTATACTTGCTGATCGGCTTTGAACCTAGGATCCCTTAAAAAAATTGAACCCGCTTTACCAATGAGTTGTGCACTACGTTTAGGTCAAGTAGGTTCAACTTTACGCTCCTATTCGTGTTCACATATTTGATACGATCGATTCCAACGTACTCCTTTCGTTTCAATTTAGATGAATAGTTTGACTCGGCACAGAGTTTAAGAAAGAAAAAAAAAGACTTTTAAAATTTGTGATCCTAAAAGCTTAAGGTGTAAAAGCTTTGTGGGGCAATGACATTTGTGTGGTTATACTCATTAAGGGTAAAATAAGCAAAATGAAGAGTCTAAAGTCGAATTATTTCTAATTGTAGAAATGTATTATTCTTTTTGGAACATATTAATAAGAAAAGTATATCATCTAAATTGAACAGAGGGAGTACAATTATATTAGGGAAAACAGTACTCTATTTCGCTATTATAGTTGGCAAACACATGCAACGGAGAAGCGTACCAACAGATGATAATAAGACAATAGCCCATTTTCTTGGTTTTCCTTTTCGCAGTGCCCTCCCACAATATAAACATCGACTAGCCAACATCAGGGTCGGATTTAGGGGGCGGAAGGATGTTCATCCGAACCCCCTTCGTCGGAAAATTATACTGTTTATATAGGAGTAATTTTTTTTAAACATATATATAATATGTTGAACCCCCTTGACACAAGCCAAAAGCATGGCTTAGTGGTCAAGGGGGTTTAGATTTTGTAGAAGGCCGCAAGTTCAACTCCCGTCAGCTGCAATCCCATTCTTTTCTATAATGACCCGACTGGTCATTTTGCTTTCTAGAACCACGTTCCCCTGAATAAGACTTCCTGTACTTGCTTTAATTGATTTATGACGTGCGGGGATGGTTGGTTCGGGATTTGGAAGAGTTTGGGTTGAAATCGGAACACTTAGTTCCTTAAGGTTGGCTTAAAAGGCTAAGTTTGACTTTAGTCAACATTTTGAGTAAACGACCTCGGAATCCGGATTTGAAGGTTAGCAGGTTCGTATGATGATTTCAGACTTGGGCGTATATCCGGATCGAGTTTTAGATAACCCGTGAGCGTTTTGGCGCCTAATAGTGAAGTTGATTCCTTAAGGATTTTGAACTTCTTTAAATTTGGTTTGGAGCGGGTTTTTGTGTTATCGAGGTCCGAACAGAATTTTGAGAATCTGTAATGTCATT
The DNA here is from genome assembly GCF_001879085.1 of Nicotiana attenuata. Taxonomy (NCBI): domain Eukaryota; kingdom Viridiplantae; phylum Streptophyta; class Magnoliopsida; order Solanales; family Solanaceae; genus Nicotiana; species Nicotiana attenuata. The sequence goes on along the minus strand of NW_017672236.1, from coordinate 132,692 downwards.
TAAGACTTGCAACCGAAATTTAGTGTCAATCCGAGTAGTATAAGTGTGTTTCGTTCCATTGGATGTGAATTGAAGAACTTGAAGTTCATAAGTTTGATTCAATTGGTTTTAGGGAATGATTCTTAAATTTAGCGTTGTTTCAGGCATTCCGAGGGTTCAAGCGAGTCCGTTTTATGATTTCAAATTTGTCGGTATGTTCGGGCGAGGCCCCAGGGGCCCCGAGCATCAACCGGACGAGGCTCGAGTTGAGTTAGGAATTTTGGAAGGAGCTGAAGCTCCAGGTTGCTATCATAACCGCACCTGCGGTTGGCTTGCCGCAGGTGCGAGACCGCAGAAGCGGTCGATCAATCGCAGATGCGCCCAAGGGTGGCCAGCCCTAGAGCAGCAGAAGCGACCGACCTTCCCCAAAAGCGGAGCCACAGAAGCGGTTTGCTTCCCGTAGAAGCGGCCCAGCCGGCCAGTGGAATTTCTGCAGAAGCGGACTCTTTTTCGCAGATGCGGTGGGCGCAGGTGCGGCCCAGGACCGCTGATGCGGAAATCACTGAAGGCAGTGGCCTTCATTTGTTGCGGGTGTTAGCCATTTTTGTCCCATTTCCACTCAAAGGTTGGGTGATTTTGGAGCTCTTGAGAGAGGGTTTTCACCAAGCACTTAGAGGTAAGTAATTCCTACTATATGTGAGTTAAATACTTGGATTTTGGGTACATTAACATGTAAAGATTAGTGAAAAATCATCGGATTAGATTAAAACCTAGGGTTTTGATTAAAAAAAAGATTTGACCACGAAATTCGTTATGGAATAAAGTAAAAATCATATATTCTTAATCCTTAGGTTATAGGTAACAACTTTCTTCGAAAATTTTCGGAATCCGGGTACATGGGCCCGGGGTTGAATTTTAGGAACCTTGCCCTTGGGGTTGGATAATCGCTTTAATAGCTAGAATAAGAATTTGTAAACCTATAATGATGGACTTTTACACTATTTGAATAGTTTCGGATTGTGCGGCTCCGGTTTGAGAGTTTGGACGCATTCTTGAGTTGGAAGTAGGCTCGAAACGAGGTAAGTCTCTTTTCTAACCTTGTAGGGGAGAATGTCCCCATAGGTGAACTTAATTAATATATGATTAATTGTGGGGGCTACGTATGCACGAGGTGACGAGAGTCCTTACGTAGCTATTATTCCTGTTATGTCCGGGTAGTTCTAGGATTACATCATGCTTTGTGGCCGCTATTAATTGCTTATATATGCTAATGGTATGAAGAAATTAAGTTAAAAGAAATCTAAGGACTTACAGGCTTCAAGTGAATTGTATTCATTTTTATAAAAAGGAATTAAAGAAGTGTTGTGTTTTAAATGATGTAAATTATGTTTACCGGGTCACACGTATGATTTGCGAGCGGGGTTATGCTTTTACTGTGTCGCATGTATGATTCGCGAGCGGGGTGAATAGATGTATCTATGGTGTGTGTCGTTCGACCCTCGACAATGCACATTATACTTTTATGTTGGATCAGGCCGAACGTCCTCGATGGTAGTTGTGTATGATAATGGAACCGGAACTCTTATAATTCGTATAATTTATTGCTTGAAGGGTCACTTATTTTAAATGAGGAAAGTGCCTAGTTTTATTAATTGGATGAAAGGATTTTCAGAAATTATTTTTATTTGAGCTTGTTGTCATCTACGTAAATTGTGAATTAAATATATTGAACTTCATATTATTATATTTGCTGGCCCTAGTAAGTGTCGGAGTTGACCCCTCGTTACTACTTCTGAGAGGTTAGGCGAGATACATACTAGGTACATATTTCTATGTACTCATGCTATACTTCTGTACTTGATTGTACAAGCTTTGAGGCAGGTGCATCTGGCCATCAGCCTGGCGCATAGAGTGGACTCCTCAGATCGAGACGTTCCGGTGAGCTGCCCCTTTGAGCCGTTCTGCAGCAGTTGGAGTCTTTCTTTTGTATTTATGTTTACTGTCTATTCCTTTTCCAGATAGTAGGATAGTATAGTTATGTATATTCTATTAGATTGCCTGCACACTTGTGACACCAGGTCTTGGCACACACATTAGTATAATTATGATGTTTTGGCTTGTCTTTATGATTGAGACCCGTATCCATTCCTTTCTTTTAAATATGCATAAGTTTTTAAACCTTAAAATTTCTTAAATCTATAAAGGAGGTTATCACGTACTAACTATTTAAATGAGGATTCACTATTTGATTAGTGTTGGCTTGCATAACAACGGTGTTGGGCGCCATCACGGCCTAATATGGAATTTGGATCGTGACAACATGTCATCAGAGCACTAGGTTCACGTAGGTTTCACAAGTTATTGGCAAACCTGGTAGAGTCTTGCGGATCGATACGTAGACGTCTGTACTTATTTTCGAGAGGTTATAGGGTGTTAGGAAACTACTCTTTATTCATTTCCTATCGTGCAGTTGATGATGAACTAAATTTCCTTATTCTATTTTCTCACAGATGGTGAGGATGTAAACGACGGACGTTCCAGACCCGGGAGGAGCTGCTCCCCCCATTGTTAGAGGCCGAGGTAGAGGCTGGGGGAGGGCACCGGCCCGAGGTAGGGGATGAGGGCGTCCCAGAGCTGCCCCAATTGCACCACATGCGGACCCAACATAGGATCCCATTATCGAGGAGTAGGGCGAGGTGCCCCCAGCAGAGCATGCCCCAGCAGATTTCATGACAGCACCGAGCTTCCAGGAGGTCATGGGCCGTATGTTGCGGTTCATGGACTCGATGACTCAGGCTAGTTTATTTCTAGCAGACCCAGCCACGTCTCAGGTAAGAGGGGAGCACAGACCCCTACTGCTCAGGCTCCTGGGCACACAACTGCTGTATATCAGACTTCGGGTACACTACCCGCGGCCGGTTACAGTAGTAGCACCTGAGCCCAGACCAGTTGCGGATGGCGATTCGCAAAAGTTGTTGGACAGATGGACTAGGCTACACCCTCCTATCTTCGGAGGTGAGGGTCATGAGGATGCCTAGGATTTTATTGACAGGTGCAGGGATAGAATGCACAACATGAGGATATTGGAGTCCCATGGAGTGGATTTCACCGCCTTCTAGTTAGAAGGCAGGGCCCGTAGATGGTGTCAGTCTTACCTTCTCAGCAGACCAGCGGGTTCTCATCCCATGACTTGGGATCAGTTTACACGGCTTCTATTGGACAAGTATATTCTACCCTCTCAGAGGGAAGAGTTGCGGTGTCAGTTTGAGCAGTTCGAACAGGGTCACATGTCTGTGACCGACTATGATGCGAGATTCTATGAGTTGTCTCGCCATGCACTCATGATACTTCCTACGGACACAGAGAGAGTGCAGAGATTTTTTGCGGGGTTACACCCCAGTATTCGAGCTAGAATGGCCCGAGAGGTTGAGATGGGGATTGAGCAGGGTCAGACTTCAGGACAGCAGTCTATGGCACCGCGGGGTTGTTACGAGTGTGGAGATTCGGGTCACATAAATTGGACCTGCCCCACACTTCGGGGCAAGGCAGTACAGTAGGGTCATCAGCCTATGATTGCAACACTAGTCGTTTGGCCGCCTAGAGGTGGGGGACAGATTGGTAGGCGTCGTCCTAGAGGTGGAGGCCAGGCAAGGGGAGTTCAACCAGCTACTGTTCAGCCAGCTGGCGCTGCAGCTAGATTATATGCTTTTCTAGCCAGATCAGATGCAGTGGCCTCGGATGTCGTGGTCACATGTATTATTTCCATATGCGGTAGGGATGCTTCAGTATTATTTAATCTAGGGTCTACATATTCGTATGTGTCATCTCTGTTTGCTCATTTCCTGGATATCCCTCGTGAGTCCTTGGGTACTCCTGTTTATGTGTCCACTCATGTGGGCGATTCTACGATCGTGGATCGGATCTACCAGTCCTGTGTGGTTACATTCTGCGGTTTCGAGACTAGAGAAGACCTTCTTTTACTTGATATGATCGACTTTGAGGTCATCCTAGGCATGGATTGGTTATCTCCATATCACGCCATTCTCGATTGTCATGCCAAGACTGTTACTTTAGCGATGCCAGAGCTGCCGACATTGGAGTGGAAGGGTTCCTCTATTAGTGCATCTAGTCGGGTTATCTATTTTCTAAAGGCTCAACATCTGGTCGAGAAGGGTTTTGGCGTATCTAGCATATGTTCGGGACACCACCGTAGAGTCTCCGACGATTGATTCGGTTCCAGTAGTCCGAGAGTTCGCCGATGTGTTTCCTTTTGACCTTCCAGGCATGCCGCCGGATTGTGACATTGATTTCTATATTGATTTGGCTCCAGGTACCCAGCCTATATCTATCCCACCGTACCGTATGGCGCCGAAAGAGTTGAAAGAGTTGAAGGAGCAGCTTGAGGAGTTGTTAGCAAAGGGGTTTGTCAGACCAAGTGTGTCACCTTGGGGGTGCACCAGTGCTATTTGTGAAGAAGAAGGATGGGACTATGCGGATGTGCATTGATTATCGCCAGTTGAACAAGGCTACCATCAAAAACAAGTTCCCGTTTTCGCGCATTGATGATTTGTTCGACCAGTTGCAGGGTGCTCAGGTGTTCTCTAAGATCGACTTGAGATCTGGGTATCATGAGCTGAAGATTCGGGATTCAGATGTCCCAAAGACTTCTTTCCGTACTAGATATGGCCATTATGAGTTTCTGGTGATGTCCTTTGGCTTGACTAATGCTCCAGCGACATTTATGGACTTGATGAACAAGGTGTTCAGGCCTTATATTGATTCCTTTGTTATTGTCTTCATTGATGACATCTTGATATACTCACGTAGCCCGGGGGAGCACGAGCAACATTTGAGAGTAGTGCTTCAGACCTTGCGAGAGCAGAAGCTATATGCTAAGTTCTCCAAGTGTGAGTTTTGGATAGAGTTAGTAGCATTCTTGGGGCATATTGTATCAGGAGAGGGTATTGAGGTGGATCCCAAGAAGATTAAGGCAGTTCAGAGTTGACCACGTCCTACTTCAGTGACCGAGATCAGGAGTTTCCTGGGATTAGCAGGTTATTATTGTTGATTTATGCAGGGCTTTTCATCCATTGCATCACCTCTGACTAGATTGACCCAGAAGGGTGCTCCTTTCTTTTGGTCCGGTGATTGTGAGATGAGCTTTCAGAAGCTCAAGACGGCCTTGACTACAGGACTGGTTCTAGTGTTGCCTTCCGGTTCAGGGATGTATACGGTATATTGCGACGCATCACACGTTGGCTTGGGAGTGTGTTGATGCAGGAGGGGCGAGTTATTACATATGTTTCACGTCATCTAAAGATTCATGAGAAGAATTACCCTGTGCACGACCTAGAGTTAGCAGCGATTGTTCATGCTCTTAAGATATGGAGGCATTATCTGTATGGGGTATCATGTGAGGTTTATACTGATCATCGCAGCTTACAACAATTGTTTAAGCAGAGGGATCTCAATTTAAGACGGCGTAGATGGCTTGAGTTACTAAAGGATTATGACATCACCATTCTTTATCATCCGGGCAAGGCAAATGTGGTCGCGGATGCCTTGAGTAGGAAATCAGAGAGTATGGGGTAGCTTGGCATTCATTTCAGTGGAGGAGAGACCACTAGCTTTAGACATTCAGTCCTTGGCTAACAGAGTTGTGAGGTTGGACCTTTTAGAGCCTAGCCGAGTCTTTGAGTGTGTTGTTGCTCAATTTTCACTATTGGGGAAGATCAAGGCTCAGCAGTTCGATGATCCGCATTTGGCAGTTCTCAGAGAGACGGTGCTACAGGGTAGTGCCAAGGAGGTTTCTATTGGCGAGGATGGTATTCTGTGACTCCAGAGTTGCCTATGTGTTCCTAATGTCGATGGCTTGAGGGAGAGGATTCTAGAAGAGGCACACAACTCACGGTATTCGATTCATCCAGGTGCTACGAAGATGTACCATGACCTGAGGCAGCATGATTGGTGGCGGCAGATGAAGAAAGATATAGTTGAGTATGTGGCGAGGTGTTTGAATTGCCAGCAGGTTAAGTATGAGCACCAAAGGCCAGGTGGCCTACTTCAGTAGATGCCTATACTCGAGTGGAAGTGGGAGCGCATTACTATGGACTTCGTAGTTGGGTTGATGATTAGGTCGCAGCAGACTCAACCTTAGGAAGAGTGGGCGCTAATACTTTTACCCAATAGTGGTATCGGGGTCAATTTTCACAGGGAGCTAGAAAGGGAGTTGGATATTTGTTTAGCCTAGAATTGCGTGTTTGCTTCTAATTGATCTTCTATCATTTTTGGGTTTTTGTGATTATCAACTACAATTTAACAACTACTAATTTTAACTAAATTATGCTAAGATAGTAACTCTAGGTTGTATGCAAGATAGAGAAAGACACTAAGGTCGTGGCACTTACCTAGGTGGTCAACTAACGGGTCGAGATTCCTAATACGAGAATGATGATTATGGGGATTATGATATAACCGTTGCACGATAGCATTCACTCTCACACCTCTCGGTAGAAAGAGTAATTTTGCCCAATTGACTCTCTCGAGACCAATTGGGTAGGCTAACAAACCAAGCAACTTAGGGTTCAAGTTGGGTAATCACTCTCTCGAGGTCTTACCCGTTAATTGGGACTACCATTCTCATGGGTCCATCCCAATTCCTTGTTGGGTTAACTTTGGAGTCATAGACACTCTTTCTCAAGAAGAGTCAAGACTCACTAAGCTAGACTTAGTGTTTGCAACCACCAAATCCTAGTTAAAACATAAAATCAACCCAAATATCAAACACCAAACATCATTCAAGCACTAAACAATCACACCCATTAATTACCCAAACTAGGGTTGAGCCACAACCCTAGCTAATGGGTTTAGCTAGACATAATAGCAACAGAAATTAAAGAAGAAGTAGATAAAATCAACATAATAATTAACTAGGAAGTTAATCTACACGCATTCACGTTAAAACAAGGTTAAAATGCCCAAAATAGGCTAAAACTTGAATCTCACGAGTGTTGCTGCTATCTGATGTCTAAAACTTGAACCTGAAAAAAATTTTTTAATTCTATTTATACTATGCCTAGAAAAAATCGGACAAAAATAACCNGACCGCGCTTGGAGACTCCTGAAATGGGTGCTCTCTGAATCTCCTAGCGCGGCCGCGCAACAAATCAGTGCGGTCCGCGCTAGGTCCTCCTGTCCCTACTTCAATGATTTTTGATACTTGAGCAGGTTTCACTCCGTTTCGAGCTGGTTCTTGACTTTCGTCATCTTGTCACTCAAACCTGCAATCAAGCGCACTTTGTAAGCATTCTGAGTCTATTTCATGACAATTCACACATAAGGCATAGGCAAGTATGGGCATAAAACGTGTTAAAATCACAGTTATCAACTCCCCCAAACTTAGACCTTTGCTTGTCCTCAAGCAAATAGAAGAAAACCCATCCCTAAAAAGGAAACATCCAAGTAATTCCAGCTTATCCTAAGGAAGCCTCATCACGCATCAATTGGGACTAACAATTGCCCTCAATACGAATGCATCATTAACACATTTTTAGTCTTTTAAGAACTATGGATCGAATGTGACACGAGAGCATCAAGGGTTGACTCATTTCATCAAGGCGTTTTTCTCAAATACCTTGGTCTTTGTGGAATCCAAACTCACACATCCTCAACTTTCCCTAAGCGAACCTCACTTTTTAGAGTAATGACACACAACCTGAGGTTGATGGATTTTTGTTTTCACTCATTTCTCTCACAAAGAAGGTCATAAGTCCAGCCTTAGGTACCATATACTTGCCCCTTATGTAAGTATCCACTAATGTAGGCTTCCCTCAACTCAAGATCATATAGGGTTTTTGAGGAGTCTTTGTGAAGGCTTTTGGGTGAAGGTAGGATATGTTTTTGTTCATTTAGGTTCAATCTTCCCTTTAGAACTTCTTTTGGCTCATTATGGCATACTTTTTTTGACTCATTTGAGTGTTTCACTTCTTTCAATTCTTTCAAAGGGTTAGAGAGATACATTGTCACTCTTTCTTTTGACTACTTTAACCTTTCTCCTTTCTCTACTTTTACATAGCCTTTTTCACTTTGTTTTCTTTGAATCCCTTTTTCCGGTTCTTATTCACTTTTGCATTTCTTTTTGTCTTTTTCTCTTTTTCATTGCCTTCCTTTTCTTTTGCTTTTGTGCCTCTTTACCGCATTGAATCCTTTCTTGTCTCAACCCCCCCCCCCCCACCAAACTTAGGTATTTGCCATCACTCAAGGGAAGATTTGGGTTCCAAGAGAGGGTCTCATTGAGAACGGGTATAGGCTTGTAGCTTTGGTTCGTGAAAGAAGAAGGTTAAGGCTCAAAAGGGTTGAACTAGGGATCATTTCATTGGTAGGTTATGGAAATTTTTCAAATTCGGAAGTTCGGATCAAGGAAGGCCTATATTCACTTCTCAAGTCAAGTTTTGCCTATGATTTCGCCTCAACAAACATTCAGGGCAAGTTCTAGACCGCTGGCTTGGAGCTTAGACTCATAATTCAACTTCTCACCACACACACACTCAAGGTTTGCTAAAGATATCGAGTTGAGAGCCCACAACGACCTTAGTTCCAATTCAAGCGCACAATGGCCCCACACGACCATATGATGATTGTTTGATCAACACAAGAGTCTCAAGGCCACAATTTTCACCATCCTAAACACAACATTATGTCTTTGACCATGGGATCAACGGCAAATGTGTTAGGCCCAAGTGAAGCTTGCCTGAGGTCCTCTTAACTACAAAATTTTGAAAATCAAAAAAAGAAAAATAAAAAACGGACTCAAACCCTTAAGAAGGTTGTCACGCCATCTATCATTGGGAAGAGCCACCCGGTTCGCACAACACACTACCCTTGGAAAGAACCGTGGCATTAAGAAAACCAAGGGCTTATTGAAAACACTAAAACCGAAATAAAAGGCTACGAGCCTCACTACTAGGCTAAGAAAAACAAAAAAATTGAACGAAAATTAGAAAAAACCGAATGAATATGTACAATGGGGAGTAGAATATACAACGGGATGAATATATACATAGAAGTCTAAAAGTAGCTAAAGTTAAAAGTTATATACAAGACAACTATTTAAAAACCAAAAACATAGACTAGAAATGAAATAAATATATACAGTCATCCAGTGTATCAGAATCAAAATGGTAGGGCGCACCCCCATGAATAAAAGCTGGCATTGTCCCCAATGCCAACTACCAAGATAGCTCAAAAACATAGTAAAAGGATATAGAGAGGCCCCTCAAGCCTAGTCCACATGCGTGGGGTCTCCGGTCGTCCCTGGATCCTCTATAGTAGCCGGGACCTCAGACTGGTCGCCGACCTGCTGCTGCTGGGCTGCTGGGACATGAGCTGGATCAAGAACAGGCTGAACCACCGGTGGGACACTGGATGTACCCTCATGAACCTGGGCCACCTCTATCACAACTCCCTCAGTGCTAGGGAGTTTCCTCTTCTTCCTTGGCCTGGGGGTCTCCTCCTGCTGTGGCTGAACTGCTGCTGGATCAACAGTTGGCTCCCCGAAAAGCAAGTCAAGTGGCATCTGATCCGCCAAAAGCTTATCCACATCCTCCCTCAACTTCATCACCGACTCCTTGGAGGACTTCTGCTTCCTCAATTTCCTGTGTTCCCTAGCAAGTTTACCCAGTGCTGTGCTGTGTGCTCCAACTGCCTTAGCCAAGGCATTCTGTGTCTCCATCATCTTTTCCTGATTGGCCAGGATCTTCTTCAGTGCCTCCTCAATAGAAGGAGGGATCTCAACTGTGGAAGGGGTTGACTGTGTCTGAACTACAGTGGCCAAGTTTGACAATTTGGATGTCGCAGCTGACATCCAGTTGTTCAAACTGGCTAAAGACTGAGCAAGCTAGTGGGCAGTGAACCTGTGGGTCTTCGAGGAAGGGACATCCTGGTCTGCTGCAGTAGATGGACCAGCACTAGAAGAAGGACCCTGAGGCAATGTCTCACTGGTAGCTGGGATAGTGGAAGGCTCAATGGACTGCTGAATAACCGCTGGCTCCTCAGACTGGCCAGGTGCGGTGGAAGTGGATGCCTGAGGCTTTTTGGACCTCTTTGGGTTGTCGGGACCCAACTGACTGTACCATGAGTAGGGGGCCACTGGATCTACCTGAACATCAAATTTCTTCTTCTTTACCTTCAACTCTCTGAAGTACAGGGAAAGAGTGTTTGGGAAGGGGTAGTTTATGTTTGTCTCCTGCCCTACCGTAGAAATCACTCTTGACATGATGTTGCCCACATTCAGAGAAAAACCAGGCATAATGGAAGCTACTAACACTGCACGAGGAATAGGAACTGTATGATCATGAGTGAAAGGGTCAAGCCTATTGCACACGAAGGTCAACCACCCCTTTACCTCAAAACTGAACGTGTTTCTCAGAATTTTCTCTCCTGCCTTCAACCAAACTGGGACAGTGCTCGGACCTGCCAAGTGCTGGGCCAACCACAGGCGAACCTCTTCTTTCATTGCCAGCTTTTCTAAGTATTGGGATTCGTCTTCTTCATTGAACCCCAAAAATTCGTTCAGAGACTTCCCATCAAACATCACTACCTTGTCCCTCACTTTTGTCACCTTTGAATCTCTTACCACATGATAGACATTACAGTAAAACTCTTTCACCATATGTTCATTTGCAACTATGCAACGTTCCTTGAAGAACCCCCAACCCTCTCTAGTTCGGAATTGTGCTTGAACATGTGGGTTTAGAGGAAGAAGATCAGAATCAATAAATTGCCTCTCCGGAATCAACTTTCTTTTGGGCCACCACTCTCGAAATCTGTGGAAGGCTATTTCACTGACAAATCTATCAGCCCATGCTTCCGGTTTTCTTGTTCTCTCAATACCACCAACTTGGGGTTCACCCCCCTCGCCGTATCCTGCACTCTCCCCAGACAATGAAGCTGTGGGGGAGGTGGAGTATTGTGCCTCACTTCTATCCTCGGACTCATCAGACGAGTCCAAAACTACATTCACCGGCTTCTTGAGGCTTTTATTAGTTGGTCCCTTGGAGGTAGGTGAAGCTGAGGGAGAGTCATGCAATTGAAGCGAAAGAGACATGTGAGTTAGAGCAGATTCAGAAGTAATACTCCGGGATGGGGCGTACTCACTCCCTGAAGAATGGGAGGCAGCTCTATCAGCTTCCCGTATTATCTTGCGGGTCTTTTTGATATTCTCCCGAGTCTGGGGAGTGAGTTTAACAACCCGCTTCCCTTTTCCCCCTCGGGAGGAGCCACCCCTCCCAGGTTGTTGTTCTTTTCCCCCTCGCTGTTTTACCATGATTTGGAAAGGAAAGTCTAACATTGTTAGTTGAGGCATATGCAGTGAATTGTATGGTACATTTGAAAGCATGGGTGAACAACAGGAATGCAGAATAGCAGAGGCGCGGACCGCGCAAAAGAGTCATGCGGACGCGCTGGACTGGCGCGGACCGCGTAAAACTGGAGCGCGGACCGCGGTCAAGATGCTCCAGAGACACCACTCTCTGAATCTCACTGACGCGGTCCGCACTGTTTTGGTGCGCGGCCGCGCTAGACTGGCGCGGACCGCGTAGAAATGATGCGCGGCCGCGTAGGGCAAAAACTGAACTGAGGACAGGGATTTTCATGTAAGTCCAATTTATTTGCTCAGATTATGGGTCCTAGTTGTCCCTACTCAGTTACTAATCAAGAAATCATACCCGTTGTTTCACAAAAACACACTAAATCTACCCTAACAGGTAAAACTAAGAGAGAAAGAAGAAAATAAGAAGTTATACTAACAAGAAGCAAAATAAAATAAACTAAACTAAACTATGAATGAGATTAGTGAGGAATGTTACCAGGGGTTGTGAGAATTTTAACTACTTGAAGCACGTTGTTGTTTTGGTGCACAGTGAAAAATTGAGAGCTCAGGTAGAAAATTGGCGAAAAGGTTAAAATGAAGCCTAGGGTCTCTATTTATAGAAAACAATCTGGGCCCCACTACTTACCCACCAGCGCGGCCGCGCAGAAATGGCCGCGGACCGCGCTGGATTTCCAGCACTCTTAGTTGCCTGAACAACCCACGCGGACCGCACTGTTTTGATGCGCGGTCGCGTGGGAAACTTCAGAGAGTATGCATTTTGGCCTTCTCGCGCGCGGACCGCACAAAAATGTCACGCGGACCGCGCAGAGAACTTCAGAGACTCAACTTCCATTGCACCAGCCTGCGCGGACCGCACTGTTTTGGTGCGCGGCCGCGTAGGCAAACTTCAGAGACCTTATGATTTTTGCTACTTTTGCCCTGCACTGGTCCAACCTCAACCCTGCAACATCTCACAAACCATGAGTTGAAAAATCCTAATCTACAACGGAAAAGTAAAAAGAAAGAAAAAGACATGGGTTGCCTCCCAAGAAGCGCCTGATTTAACGTCGCGGCACGACGCATTTTACCACAATATCACTTCAAATGAAGGAGCGCCACCACGTGGCTGTCATCAATCTTCCCCAAGTAATGCTTCACACGATGCCCATTGACTCGGAAAACTTCACCATTTTTGTTCTTTAGATCAATAGCACCAAATGGGGTCACCCCAACAACTTCAAATGGACCACTCCACCTAGACTTGAGCTTTCCCGGGAATAACCTCAACCGGGAGTTGAAGAGAAGAACCATGTCACCCACCTTGAACTCTTTACCTCGAGCATACTTGTCATGGAGGTACTTCATCTTGTCCTTGTACAAAGACGAGCTGGAGTAAGCATGAAATCTAAACTCATCAAGCTCATTCAATTGCTCCACTCGGAGATTTGCTGCAACATCCCATTCCAAGTTCAACTTCCTCAATGCCCACATAGCCTTGTGTTCAAGTTCCACTGGAAGATGGCAAGCTTTACCAAACACCAACCGATACGGAGACATACCAATTGGAGTCTTGTAAGCCGTCCGATAAGCCCAAAGAGCATCATCCAATTTCTTCGACCAATCGGTCCTATTAGCATTCACCGTTTTGGACAGAATACTCTTTATCTCCCGATTTGAGACTTCCACTTGTCCACTAGCTTGTGGATGATAGGGGGTGGTCACTTTGTGATTAACTCCATACTTAGCAAGCAATGAATCAAAAGCCTTGTTGCAAAAATGGGACCCCCCATCACTAATAATGGCCCGAGGAGTACCAAATCTCGTAAAGATACTCTTTTTCAAAAATGCTACAACACTTCGGGCTTCATTGTTGGGTAGAGCCACGGCTTCCACCCATTTTGAAACATAGTCCACCGCCACGAGAATGTAAGTATTACCACAGGAGCTCACGAACGGACCCATGAAATCGATGCCCCAAACATCAAAAATATCCACCTCAAGAATTGTATTGAGGGGCATCTCATCCTTCTTGGAAATACCGCCGGCTCTTTGACATGCATCACATCTCTTCACCAATTCACTAGCATCCTTGAACAGCGTGGGCCAATAGAAGCCACAACTCAAAACTTTTGAGGCTGTCCTCACCCCCCCCTCCGATGACCACCATAGGGAGAAGAGTGACAAGCCTCCAATATGCTCATTTGTTCACTTTCCGGTACACATCTTCTTATCACTCCATCCGTGCAAATTCTAAACAAATACGGATCATCCCAATAGAAATCCAAACTATCCCGCTTGAGTTTCTTCCTTTGGTTGGAAGAGAGCTCACACGGGACGTTACCAGTCACAATGAAGTTGGCGATGTCCGCGAACCATGGCATTTCACACATAGAAACGGAAAGAAGCTGCTCGTCAGGGAACCTATCATTAATCTCAATACCATCACTTGGTCTCCCATCTTCCTCTAATCGGGACAAATGGTCTGCAACTTGATTCTCGCTTCCCTTTCTATCCACAATCTCTAAATCAAATTCCTGAAGGAGTAGCACCCATCTCATCAATCTTGCTTTCGAATCCTTCTTAGTCATCAGATACCGAAGGGCTGCATGGTCCGTGTGTATGATCACCTTTGCACCCATAAGGTAAGGTCTAAATTTCTCCATTGCGAACACAATAGCCAATAGCTCCTTTTCTGTCACTGTGTAGTTTCTCTGGGCCTCATTCATAGTCTTGCTAGCATAATACACATGATGGAACATTTTGTTGATTCTTTGACCTAGCACCGCCCCAACCGTTACATCACTCGCATCACACATAAGTTCAAAAGGCAAGTCCCAATTAGGAGCAGTGATTATAGGGGTTGTTGTCAACTTGTGTTTCAGTAACTCAAAAGACTCCATGCATTTCTCATCAAAAATAAACTTGACATCCTTCTCTAACAACTTGCAAAGCGGGTTCACAATTTTGGAAAAATCTTTAATGAACCGCCGGTAGAAACCGGCATGACCAAGAAAACTCCTCACCCCTTTGACAGAGGTAGGGGGAGGGAGTCTTGAGATAACCTCTATTTTTGCCTTATCAACTTCAATTCCTTGCCTTGAGATTTTGTGGCCCAATACAATTCCCTCTTGCACCATAAAGTGGCATTTCTCCCAGTTGAGCACAAGGTTGGTTTCTTCACATCTTGCCAAAACCCTATCCAAGTTTATCAAACATTCTTCAAATGAATCTCCCACCACACTGAAGTCATCCATGAATACCTCTAAGATATCCTCCACCATGTAGGTGAAGATTGCCATCATGCATCTTTGAAAGGTCGCTGGGGCATTACATAATCCGAATGGCATTCTCGAGAACGCGAACGTGCCATAAGGACATGTAAAGGTTGTCTTCTCCTGATCCTCTGGGGCAATGAAAATTTGATTATACCCCGAGTAGCCATCTAGAAAACAATAAAAGGCCCAGCCCGCAAGACGATCAAGCATTTGGTCCAAGAATGGTAGTGGGAAATGATCTTTTCTTGTCACCTTGTTCAGCTTTCTATAGTCCATACACACTCTCCAACCCGTAACTGTCCGAGTAGGAATCAACTCATTGTTGGCATTGGTCACTACCAACATTCCACCCTTCTTTGGCACACATTGGACCGGAGAGGTCCATGAACTGTCCGAGATCGGGTAAACCACACCGGCGTCAAGCCACTTGATAACCTCCTTCTTTACCACTTCTTGCATCACCTCATTGAGTCTCCTTTGATGTTCAAGAGATGGCCATACATCCTCCTCCAAAATGATCTTATGCATGCAAAATGCGGGGCTTATTCCCCTGATGTCTGCCAACGTCCATCCTATTGCCCTTTTTCGCTTTTGGAGCACCTCCACAGTGGCCTCAACCTGCAAGTTAGTAAGTCAAGAAGAAAGAATAACTGGAAGAGTAGAATTAGAGCCCAAGAATTCATACCTGAGGTGTGGAGGAAGTGGTTTCAACTCCAACACCGATGGTTCCTCAATTGATGGCTTGGTTGGCGGAGTTTTGCGATTTTCAAGATCCAAAGATAGTTTCCTAGGCTCATATGAATATGAACCCATTCCATGCAATGCATTCACGCACTCCACTCTACCGGCATCATCATTGGCATCCATGTTAAGAAGCACGGCTTCAAGAGGATCTTCAACATTGATCAAGGCACTTGTATCATCCACTATCACCGCCGTGACAATGTCCATAAATGAACACACCTCTGTACTATTGGGTTGCCTCATTGATTTTCACACATGAAATACCACCTTCTCATCTCCCACGCGGAATGTTAACTCCCCTGCTTCCACATCAACCAATGCCTTCCCCGTAGCTAGGAAAGGTCTTCCAAGAATGATAGGCACTTCGAAATCCACTTCGCAATCCAATATGACAAAGTCGGCCGGCAATATGAATTTGTCCACCTGGACAAGCACATCATCGATTATACCTAGAGGCCTCTTCATCGACCGGTCCGCCATTTGAAGTCTCATGGAGGTTGGCATAGGTTGCCCAATTCCCAAAGTCTTGAAGACTGAGTACGGCATCAGATTAATGCTAGCCCCCAAGTCACATAGGGCCGTAGCAAAGTCCGCACTTCCGATAGTGCAAGGAATAGTGAAAGCTCCAGGGTCCTCAAGTTTTGGGGCCATAGAATGCACAATCGCACTAACTTGGTGCGTCATCTTTATTGTTTCACACTCCATAGAACGCTTCTTGGTGACTAAATCCTTCATAAATTTTGCATACCCAGGCATTTGTTCAAGTGTCTCCACTAAAGGGACATTTATTGTAAGGGTCTTCATCATGTCTATGAATTTCTAGAACTGATTATCGCTCTTTTGCTTTGCTAACTGCTGAGGATGGTGGAGGTGGTCTAGACAAGGGTGCCTTTACCTTGGGCACCGCCGGCTCGGGTATATCAATGATGTGTTCCCTAGACGGGTTCACGGTCTCTTGAGTCTCTACCCCGGCCTCATCATCAATATCAATCCGCACATCATTTGTCACTGTTGGTTCAACCACAATGTCAACATTCAAAGGTGCTTCATCATCATGCAACTCAACTTCATCATTCACCACTTGATTCTCAACCGAGGCATGCACATCACCACCTCTTCCACTCCTAGTTGTAACCGCCATCACATGATTGTTACCCCCCTTCGGGTTCACTACCGTATCACTTGGTAGCGCACCTTTTGGGCGGGGATTTAGAGCTTGAGAGATTTGTCCTATTTGCACCTCTAGGTTCCGGATAGATGTGTTATGTGAAGCCAATTGTGCATCAGAATCTTGGTTCTTTTTCATCATCTGCTCGAACATCATTTCTATCCGTCCCATATCACTTCCAGAAGAACTAGGCCCTTGTGACTGAAAGGGGGGTGGATTGTTTGGTTGTTGGAACATGGGGGGCCTTTGAAAGCCTTGCCCCCTACCACCATTATTCCACCCTCCTTGATTGCCATTGTTGTTGTTCCAATTGTTGTTGTTCCCATTCCAATTGCCTTGGTTATTGCCTTGATTACCCCAATTGTTGTTTTGATTGCCATTGTTCCAATTGTTGCCACCTTGTTGTTGATTGTTGTTGTTCCAATTGCCGCCTCCTTGTTGATTGCCCCAATTGCCTTGAGGGCGCCATTGTTGATTTCCTTGATTTCCTCTATTTCCTTGGTAGTTATTGACATATTGGCACTCCTCACTTTGATCATCAAAACACTCATTCGAATATCCACCACCATCGTTGTTGTTGTCAAATTGGTCACCGCTACCTTGAGGTTGTTGTTGCCCTCTTTGCCTCCTTTTTAGCATAGAAACATTCTCCATTGCATTGACTTGGCGTGGGTTTTGTACTTGTTGCAATTGCGCCTTCGCCAACTGATTCATTGTTGTTGTAAGTTCGGCAATAGCTTGACCGTGATCACTCAACTCCTTATGCAAATGGATGACCGTGGGGTACATTCGCTCGGCTTTGCCATGCCGGAAAGGTGTCTGCCATTTCATCAAGTACATCACATGCCTCTTGGTAAGAAAGTTTCATAAAGTTCCCACCGGCCAATTGGTTCACAATGCATTGACTTGTGGTGTTGATGCCCCTATAGAAAGTCTGTTGGATCATCGCCTCAGTCATGTCGTTGTTAGGGCATTCCTTCACCATTGTTCTATATCGCTCCCAGATCTCATGCAATGGTTCCGTTGGCATTTGCTTAAAGGCTAGAATCTCAACCCGAAGAGCCGCCATATGACTTGGAGAAAAGAACTTGGCAATAAATTTGTCCGCCAATTCATCCCATGTGGTGATAGAATGATTTGGTAACCTTTCTAACCAGTCCAACGCTTTGCCCCGAAGAGAAAACGGGAAAAGCCACAATCTCAACGCATCCTCTGACACGTTTGTTTGTTTGCTGCCCCAGCAAGTATCTACGAACCCCTTCAAGTGCTTGTATGCATTTTGGTCGGAGGCGCCCGTAAAATATCCCCTTTGCTCGAGCAAAGTCAACATGACATTTGTGATTTGAAAGTTCCCCGCCCGGATTCGGGGAGGAACGGTGGCACTTGCGTACCCTTGATTAGGAAGAACTCTTGGGACCGCTCTTGGCGGTGGCGGAGGAGGGTCTGGAATAGGATTGTTGTCATGTACGTTAGCATTGGCATTTCGACCTCGCCGTGGTACTTGAGGTACCGGAAGCTCATCTTGCTCAACATCTTCAACCTCCTCCCCCGCCAAGGCATTGCCAAGAGGGTCATTTCCGTTTAGAGCCATGTGTACCTGATGGATCAACACAAACAAAATTAGTAAAAAGAAGGAAAGAGAAGCAAAACACAAAACTAGCTACACAAATAATCAACACCGTAAGCTCCCCGGCAACAGCGCCAAAAAGTGATTAGGTCGCAGCAGACTCAACCTTAGGAAGAGTGGGCGCTAATACTTTTACCCAATAGTGGTATCGGGGTCAATTTCCACAGGGAGTTGGATATTTGTTTAGCCTAGAATTGCGTGTTTGCTTCTAATTGATCTTCTATCATTTTTGGGTTTTTGTGATTATCAACTACAATTTGACAACTACTAATTTTAACTAAATTATGCTAAGATAGTAACTCTAGGTTGTATGCAAGATAGAGAAAGACACTAGGGTCGTGGCATTTACCTAGGTGGTCAACTAACGGGTCGAGATTCCTAATACGAAAATGATGATTATGGGGATTATGATATAACCGTTGCACGATAGCATTCACTCTCACACCTCTCGGTAGAAAGAGTGATTTTTCCCAATTGACTCTCTTGAGACCAATTGGGTAGGCTAACAAACCAAGCAACTTAGGGTTCAAGTTGGGTAATCACTCTCTCGAGGTCTTACCCGTTAATTGGGACTACCATTCTCATGGGTCCATCCCAATTCCTTGTTGGGTTAACTTTGGAGTCATAGACACTCTTTCTCAAGAAGAGTCAAGACTCACTAAGCTAGACTTAGTGTTTGCAACCACCAAATCCTAGTTAAAACATAAAATCAACCCAAATATCAAACACCCAACATCATTCAAGCACTAAACAATCACACCCATTAATTACCCACACTAGGGTTGAGCCACAACCCTAGCTAATGGGTTTAGCTAGACATAATGGCAACAGAAATTAAAGAAGAAGTAGATAAAATCAACATAATAATTAACTAGGAAGTTAATCTACACGAATTCACGTTAAGACAAGGTTAATGCCCAAAATAGGCTAAAACTTGAATCTCACGAGTGCTGCTGCTGTCTGATGTCTAAAACTTAACCTAGAAATAATAAAATATTCTATTTATACTATGCCAGAAAAATCAGACAAAAATACCCCTGCGGGGCTGGCGCGGACCGCGCATAAATGCAGCGTGGCCGCATAGGGGTCTTGGCCTTCTATCATTCATTTCTGAAACTGGGGACGCGGAACGCACAAAGAAGTAGCGCGGCCGCACAGGCTAATGAGCGCGGACCGCACAACATTGAAGCGCGACCGCGTAGACACCAACGCTGACCGCGTAGAAATGAGCGCTGACAGCGCTTGGAGACTCCTGAAATGGGTGCTCTCTGAATCTCCTAGCGCGGCCGCGCAACAAATCAGTGCGGTCCGCGCTAGGTCCTCTTGTCCCTACTTCAATGATTTTTGATACTTGAGCAGGTTTCACTCCGTTTCGAGCTGGTTCTTGACTTTCGTCATCTTGTCGCTCAAACCTGCAATCAAGCGCACTTTGTAAGCATTATGAGTCTATTTCATGACAATTCATACATAAGGCATAGGCAAGTATGGGCATAAAACGTGTTAAAATCACAGTTATCAGTTGCCGCGGACATTGCTGAAGTATGATGCAGTTTGGGTCATTGTTGACAGGTTGACCAAGTCGGCACACTTCATTCCGGTTATGACTACTTATACTTCAGAGAGGTTGGCTCAGACATACATTCGGGAGATAGTTCGGTTGCACGGTGTGCCTGTTTCCATCATATCGGATAGAGGTCCTCAGCTCACTTCCCATTTCTGGAGAGCCGTACAGAGTGAGTTGGGGATCCGGGTAGAGCTCAACACAGCATTCCACCCGCAGACCGACGGGCAATCGGAGCGGACGGTTCAGATTCTGGAGGACATGATTAGAGCATGTGTGATTGACTTTGGAGGGAAGTGGGATCAGTTCTTGCCTTTGGCTGAGTTTGCTTACAATAACAGTTATCACTCCAGCATCGAGATGGCTCCATTTGAGGCTTTATATGGTCGGCGATGTCGTTCTCCTATCGGGTAGTTTGAACCTGGTGAGGCTAAGTTATATGGTACAGATTTGGTAAAAGATGACTTGGAAAAGGTAAAGTTGATTCAGGAAAGGCTTCACACAGCGCAACCCAGACAGAAGAGTTACGCGGATCAGAAGGCACGTGATGTGTCATTCATGGTCGGCGAGAAGGTTCTCTTGAAAGTCTCGCCGATGAAGGGTATTATGAGATTCGGGAATAAGGGCAAGTTGAGCGCCCAAGGTTTGTAGGCCCATTTGAGGTGTTGAGGCGAGTTAGAGAGGTTGCTTATGAGCTTGCTTTACCCCCCCCCCAGCTTATCTGGAGTTTATCCACTTTTTCACGTGTCAATGCTTCAGAGGTATCACGTCGACTTGTCTCATGTGTTAGACTTCGGAGCCAGTTGCCATTGTTGATAGAATCGGCAGTTGAGATCCAAGAGGATTTTTGCGGTAAAGGTCCAGTGGAGGGTCCAACCAGTCAAGGAGGCGACCTGGGAGTCCGAGGAGGACATGCGGAGCAGATATCCACACTTATTTAGCACTTCAGGTATGAATCTAAACCCGTTTGAGGACGAACTTTTGTTTAAGAGATGGAGAATGTAACAACCCGACCGGTCGTTTTTCTTTATAGAACCCTGTTACCCTAAATAAGACTTCTCGTACTTGCTTTAACTGATTTATGACTTGTGGGGATAGTTGGTTCGAGATTTGGAAGAGTTTGGGTTGAAATCGAAACACTTGGTTCCTTAAGGTTGGCTTAAAAGGCCAAGTTTGACTTCAGTCAACATTTTGAGTAAACGACCTCGGAATCTAGATTTGAAGGTTCCAGTAGGTTCGTATGATGATTTCGGACTTGGGCGTATGTTTGGATCGGGTTTTGGATGACCCGCGAGCGTTTTGGCGCCTAATAGTGAAAGTTGATTCCTTAAGGATTTTGAAGTTCTTTAAATTTGGTTTGGAGCGGGTTTTTGTGTTATCGAGGTCCGATGGAATTCCGAGACCAGGAATAGATCCGTAATGTCATTTAAGACTTGCACGTAAAATTTGGTGTCAATCTGAGTAGTATAAGTGTGTTTCGTTGCATTGGATGTGAATTGAAGAACTTGAAGTTCATAAGTTTGATTCAATTGGTTTTAGGGGGTGATTCTTAGATTTAGTGTTGTTTTGGGCGTTCCGAGGGTTCAAGCGAGTCCGATTTGTGATTTCAAACTTGTCGTATGTTCGGGCGGGGCCCCGGGGGCCTCGAGCGTCAACCGGATGAGGCTCGAGTTGAGTTAGGAATTTTGGAAGGAGCTGAAGCTCCAGGTTGTTGTCATAACCGCACCTGTGGTTGGCCAGCCGTAGGTGCGAGACCGCAGAAGCGGTCGATCAATCGCAGATGCGGCCAACGGTGGCCAGCCTTGGAGCCACAGAAGCGGCCAACCTTCCGTAGAAGCGGTTTGCTTCCCGCAGAAGTGGCCCAGCCGGCTAGTGGAATTTCCGCAGAAGCGGACTCTTTTTCGCAGATGTGGTGGGTACAGGTGCGGCCCAGGACCGCAGGTGCGGAAATCACTGAAGGCAGTGGCCTTCATTTATTGCGGGGTTAGCCATTTTTAGCCCATTTCCACTCAAAGGTTGGGCGATTTTGGAGATCTTGAGAGAGGATTTTCACCAAGCTCTTAGAGGTAAGTATTCCTACTATATGTGAGTTAAATACTTGGATTATGGGTAGATTAACATGTAAAGATTAGTGAAAATTTACGGGATTAGAGTAAAACCTAGGGTTTTGATAGAAACAAGATTTAATCATGAAATTCGTTATGGAAGAAGTAAAATCATATATTCTTGATCCTTAGGTTATGGGTAACAACTTCCATCGAAAATTTCCGGAATCCGGGCACGTGGGCCCGAGGTTGAATTTTAGGAACCCTTCCCTTGGGGTTGGATAATCGCTTTAATAGCTAGAATATGAATTTGTAAACCTATAATGACGGACTTTTACACTATTTGAATAATTTTAGATTGTGTGGCTCCGGTTTGAGAGTTTTGACGCATTCTTGAGTTGGAAGTAGGCTCGAAACGAGGTAAGTCTCTTTTCTAACCTTGTAGGAGAAAATGTCCCCATAGGTGAACTTAATTAATATATGATTAATTGTGGGGGCTACGTACGCACGAGGTGACGAGAGTCCATACGTCGCTACTATTCCTATTATGTCCGGGTAGTTCTAGGATTACATCATGCTTTGTGGCCGCTATTAATTGCTTATATATGCTAATGGTATGAAAGAAATTACGTTGAAGGAAATCTAAGGACTTACAGGCTTCTAAGTGAATTGTATTCATTTTTATAAAAAGTAATTAAAGAAGTGTTGTGTTTTAAATGATGAAAATTATGTTGACCGTGTGGCACGTATGATTCGCGAGCGGGGTTATGCTTTTACCGCATCGCATGTATGATTCGCGAGCGGGGTGAATAGGTGCATTTATGGTTCGTGCCGTTTGACCCTCGGCAGTGCACACTTTACTTTTATGATCTGGCCGAACGTCCTCGGTGGTAGTTGTGTATGATAATGGAACTAGAACTCTTATAATTCGTATAATTTATTGCTTGAAGGGTCGTTATTTTAAATGAGGAAAGTGCCTAGTTTTATTAATTGGATGAAAGGATTTTCAGTAATTGTTCTTATTTGAGCTTGTTGTCATCTACGTAAATTGTGAATTAAATATACTGAACTTCATATTAGCCCTAGTAAGTGTCAGAGTCGACCCCTTGTCACTACTTCTGCGAGGTTAGGCGAGATACTTACTGGGTACATATTTCTATGTACTCATGCTATACTTCTGTACTTGATTGTACAGGCTTTGAGGCAGGTGCATCTGGCCATCAGCCCCGCGCATAGAGTGGACTCCTCAGCTCGAGACTTTCCGGTGAGCTGCCCTTTTGAGTCGTTCTGCAGTAGCTAGAGTCTTTCTTTTGTATTTATGTTTACTGTCTATTCCTTTTCCAGACAGTAGGATAGTATGGTTATGTATATTCTACTAGATTGCCCACACACTTGTGACACCAGGTCTTGGCATATACATTAGTAGAATTATGATGTTTTGGCTTGTCTTTATGATTGAGACCCGTATCTATTCCTTTCATTAAAATATGTATAAGTTTTTAAACCATAAAATTTCTTAAATCTATAAAGGAAGTTATCACGTACTAACTATTTAAATGAGGATTCACTATTTGATTAGTATTGGCTTACCTAACAACGGTGTTGGGCGCCATCACGGCCTAATATAGAATTTGGGTCATGACATTTTCACGTCAGGCGCTATTCTTTTTTAATTTTAAACGAAACAAAACGACGTCGTTTTTCGTCGTCTCTTTAATATGTTTTCCCCAAAAAACGTGATTGATTTTGGGTTAAAATCCCTAAATGTCTTTCTCTCTGTCTTCGTTGCCTCACTCCACAGTCCACCCTCTCTCTCTCTCTCTCTCTCTCTCTCTCTCTCTCTCTCTCTCTACCAGTCTGTCTCACTGACCGCCATTGGTCGCCACTGCTTCTCAGTTCTCTCCATTTCCTCGCCGCCCCTGTTGCCGGTGTTTCTTCTGTCATGGTATTGGCATCCCAGTAAATTCCTTGTTCTTTCTAACTTTTTTCAGAAGTTTATTAATGTTTTATTATTTATTCTTAATTTAGGTTAATGAATCTTGTTTGTTGTTTCTTGGTTCTTGAATTCTTTCTTAATTTATTGTTTCTTTCTAACCATTACAGAATCAGAATTTTACTAAAGGTGTCCAACTTTATTGCATTGGAAAACAAATAGCCAATATTGAATTATTGGAAAACAAATGCCCAATTTAGTAATCTTCATATCATGTCAATCTTGAAAGATGTCATACAAAAGCTTCAAGTTAATGTGCGTTTGCTAAATATAACACAATTGTTTGAGTACAGAAAAGATGGTCATACTTTAGTGTTCGGTGAAAGGAGGGACACTCTTGACTAAAGAACAAAGATCAGATCCAAAAAATTATGCTGATTGCGTCCATTGGTGCTTATCAGGAGTACCTAATACCTAGAATGAGTTGTTATATGCAATTTTGTTGCAAGATTACCGCAATCATTGACTCTATGATAGAGTTGAATTTTTGCCTTTTACATTCTTTTTCTCTTCTTTATTTTGTGGGAAGAGTAAACACAGGAGGAGAGGATATTATGGTTGATTTTTATTACTTGTGGTTGCTTGTTACGTACTTGTGTTCTATTCCTAGACTTGGACAAGATTGGTTGTCACATGTTATGGTTTAAAATGAAGCTCGTGAATCTGGATATTCTAGTCATTTGTTGAAGAATTATGAGAAAGTCTACACTAAACTAATTCTTCTTTAAGCTTAGTTCTATACAACATTCATATATCAATTTTTCTAACTATATTCCTGCTTTATAATTCAGTCTCAAAATTCAGTGAAGAGGTATTTTACCAATGCACCAAAACCAAATTTGGCTTCTCATACTCAACCTATCCAGGAAGAGAATATCAACCATTTAGAAGTACCATCTTCAGATGAATTTGATTTGGATTCTTTAAAGTTTGACTCGGGGGAAAGAACTCAAATCTTGGACTTCCATCCAAATCATCGCGATGTTATTGGAAGAGAATTCCTTCGACAAGGTCCTAGTCAACCTCGGCTTCATAATTTCCCTAAAACAAATTTTTCTAGATCAATGCGTCGATTTAATCCTAAATGGTTTGATGATGAATATCATGATTGGTTGGAGTACAATGTAAGTAAAGATGCAGCCTATTGTTTGTATTGTTATCTATTTAAATATAATAATATTCATCAAGGTGGAGGTGATGTATTTTCAAGTATAGGGTTTACGAGTTGGCATAAAAATAAAAGTTTTGATAAACATGGGTCGAGTGGCATTCACAATGAGTCAAAAAAAAATGCCATGATTTGCGACAACAACGGTCTATTCAATCTTCATTTGAGAGACAATCTAGTCAACTTAAGCATGAGTATTAGATCCGCTTAACTGTTTCAGTTAATGTAGTAAGACTTCTTATGACTCAAGGATTAGCATTTCGAGGTCATGATGAATCTAAGTCTTCACTTAGTAGGGGTAATTTTCTTCAAACTCTCTCATGGTATGCAAAAGTGTGTGATAACATTCATGATTATGTACTGGAACATGCTCCTCAAAATTATCAAATGACTTCTCCAATGATTCAGAAAGACATTGTTACTACATGTAAGATAGAAGCAACTAAAGCTATAATTGAGGAACTAAATGATGATTACTTTGCCTTGTTAGTTGATGAATCTTTTGATACGTCTCGCAAGGAGCAAATGGCTATTGTCTTAAGGTATGTTGATAGAATGGGATTTGTGATGGAGCGACTTATTGATGTTGTTCATGTTCAAAATACTAGTGCTTCACTTTGAAGAGTGCAATTGTTAATTTACTTGCTCAACACTCCTTAAGTTTCTCATATGTGCGTGGACAATGTTACGATGGGGCAAGCAATATGCAAGGTGAAATTAATGGTCTTCAAATGCTTATTAAGCGAGAAAGTAGATCGGCTCATTCCATTCATTGTTTTGCTCATCAACTCCAACTTACCCTTGTTGCGGTTTCTAAGAAATTTCTTCAAGTGGGGGAACTTGTAGTGTTGGTTTCAAATATTTTGAATATATTGGGATCTTCTTTTAAGCGTATGGATGAATTTCGAAAATCTCAAAAAGAAAGAATTCAAGAGACATTAGATATGGTTGAGCTTACAACCAGTAGGGGCTTGAATCAAGAACTTGGTCTTTCAAGAGCATGTAATACTCGTTGGGGATCTCACTTTAAATATTTTAATAATTTTATTCTGATGTTTGGCTCTATTCTTGATGTTCTTGAATCACTTGTTCTTGATGCACGTTCTACAGTTGAAAGAGTCAAGGCAATGGGATATCTCAGGGCTTGCCAAACATTTGAGGTTGCATTCATGTTACATTTGATGAGGGGTATTTTAGCAATCACAAATGAGATCAATAAATGCTTACAAAAAAAAAAGAGCAAGACATTGCAAACGCCATGCTACTTGTTGAAGTAGCAAAGAAAAGGTTGCAAAAGTTAAGGAAAGAGGAATGGGAATCTCTTATTGCTAAGATATCTGCATTTTCTATCAAATATGATATTTTGGTACCTCGCTTTATGTTAGTTCTTTAAGATCACGTCGTAAACCTGCTGATTGTACGGTCTTACATAATTATCGGGTTGAAGTATTTTGCAAAATTATTGATTGGCAAATTTAAGAACTTAATGAACGTTTTGACGAAGAGACAACTTATTTGCTTTATGGAATTGCTTGTTTGAATTCAATTAACTCATTTTCAAGTTTTGACATCAGGAAAATAATGAGAATGACTGAGTTATATCCTGATGACTTTGATGAATTTAGTATGGGTGCTCTTGAGAATCAGCTTGCAAGTTATATTATTGATGTTCGTGATGTTGATGAAAGATTCTCCGATCTACATGGGCTTTGTGATCTTTCAAAAAGATTAGTTCAGACAAAGAAGCATTCAAATTATCCTCCTGTATTTCGCTTAGTGAAACTTGCTTTGCTTCTGCCCGTTGCCACTGCATCCGTTGAAAGAGCTTTTTCGGCGATGAAGTTTATCAAGAATGACTTACGAAGTCGAATGAATGATCATTTCTTTAGCGGTTGTTTGGTGCCTTATGTAGAAAAAAATGTGTTGATAGTGTTTCTAATGATACTATTATTAAAACATTTCAAGATATGAAACCTCATCGAGTGCTGTTGTAATAATGTACTTAGTTATTTTTTGTTGATCTCATTAGTCATTAGGTCCTTGTAACTAACACAAGACTTGTTTTTTTATATTTTCTCTTGTGGAAGTGTTGTTACTATGATCTGTTTATCTTAACACTATCTTTGTGTTGAGAACTTCTCTTTCTATTAATGAAAGCTGTTAGCATCTTTTATTTGGTTTTGGTTTTGGTTTTGGTTGGCTAGTTTCATTGTGTATTTGATTTTTAAAATTTTTTAACCCCCTTCGCAAATATCCTGCCTCCACCACTGGCCACCATTATAATGAGCTGACTAGCCGAAAGGAATAAAAACAAACCACACAAAATCCATTTCCAGTATCTGATAAATACAAACAATTAATTTCCCCTCCACGTTCGCTGGCAATTACCTAAAAGAAAAAAAGAAAGAACCCAAAATTTATAGTTACTGAATATATTATATATGTACACACTTTAAAGACTTTCCTGAAGTATAAAACTATTAACCTTATACCAAAAGAGCTACTTCAGAAATGCGTTCCCATTATATAGCCAAAGGCATCTAAGTCGCCAAATACTTCTATTTTGACACGATATCATGACAAGCCTCAGTATAATTAAGCACTTCTTTATTTCCAATAATTAGTGGCGTAACCAGAAATTTCGTCAAGGGTGTTCAAACTTTAAACAAGTAAATAATTTTTTTTTGTCGATAAATGGTGTACCAAATTTTTTAAATCAACCTACACAACATTTAGCTAAATAATAAAAAAAATAGAACTATAGTTTTATAAATCACAATTAAAATAATAAAAATATAACATTAAAAATTTTACTAATAAAAGTAAGCATAAAATCAAAGGAAAGAGAGAATCGAGAGAATTTATAGATTGTAGAGAGCTTTTGTTGAAGAAATTTTTGTAGAGCTTGACTTTTAAATTATAAAATTTATTTAAGAAACAATGCTTAGTTAAAAGATTACTTATAAGATTAGTTGTTTATTTCTACACAAATTTTAAATCTTAAGAGTTATTTTATTAGGAAATTTTTTAGATTAGAAAAGAATCAAATAGACCACACATGGGGGTCTCCGTTTAGTTTTGGCAAACAAAATGAGTAGAACTTTAAATTCCATGAACAACACATCACTTTGAACACCCTGAACCGCTGGACTATCTCACTCAATTATGTTAAGGATGTTCAAAATATAATATATAGCCATGTAAAGTAATATTTAACATATATTTAACTTATATATGCAGTATAAATTTTTGGCAAGGGTGTGAGCTTGACCATAAGAAAACTAAGTTAGAAAATACGAGCAAGTTATTAATTTAGTTGAGTCGGATGATAAAGTCCAAGAGTAAAAATTAGTGAGAAATCAATTTAGATACTCAAGAAGATTACAAATTTATAAATAATTCAAGGCCTCCTTTTCAGATTTCACTTTAGGCCACCGTATAGGCGAGGTGCGCAAGCTTGATGGGGCTTTTGTATCTATATTCGGTTTTGGGGTCATAATTGAACTAATACCCACTTTGCAAAAAAGTTACAAGTGTACTCACTTTACGATCAACTTCAGACTTATCGGGTCTGAAGTTAAAAAAATTAGTCTGAAGTGAAAAAATTGCACTTCAAATGCACTTAAGGCCAAATAGGTCTGAACTGCAACCAATGGTTTCATGCACTTAAAGCTAATAAGTCTGGAGTGAAAAAATTGCACTTCAGATGCACTTAAGGCCAAATAGATCTGAAGTGCAACCAATGGTTTCGTGCACTTAAAGCTAATACGTCTGGAGTGAAAAATTACACTTCAAATGCACTTAAGGTCAATAAGTCTGAAGTGAAAAATTGCACTTCAGATGCACTTAAGGCCAAAAAGTCTGAAGTGCAACAAATGTTTCATTCACTTAAGGCCAATAAGTCTGAAGTGAAAATTTGCTCTTCAGATGCACTTAAGGCCAAATAGGTCTGAAGTGTAACCAATGGTTTCATGCACAAATTGCACTTCAGATGCACTTAAGGCCAAAAAGTCTGAAGTGCAACAAATGTTTCATTCACTTAAGGCCAATAAGTCTGAAGTGAAAATTTGCTCAGATGCACTTAAGGCCAAATAGGTCTGTAGTGTAACCAATGATTTCATGCACTTAAGGTCAATAAGTCTGAAGTGAAAAATTGCACTTCAGATGCACTTCAGGCCAAAAGGTTTGAAGTGCAAGAAACGTTTTGCTACACTTAAGGCCAATAAGTGTGAAGTGAAAAATTGCACTTCAGATGCACTTAAGGCCAAAAGGTTTGAAGTGCAACCAACGTTTTTATGAACTTAAGGCCAAATAGGCCTGAAGTTCAAATTGCCCAGAAACAGAAATTTGTTCTTCGAATTATAACAATTCAATATATGATTTAATACCTAAATCTAATCCAAATGAGCTCAAATTTGAAACATAACCTCCAAATATCATCAGGAACAAACCCCAATCATCAATTTGTCAAAACAACAATAAATCTAATGAACCAATTTTGCAATTAAGAAAAAGAAGAAGAAGAGACCCTAAACAATAGTATAAAATAAAGCTTCATAACAACTCACCATTGTAAAACATCATAAACTACATCAAAATATATTCACAACCACCATACAAAATCATTGTCACCCGAAGAAGAAGAAGAAAACGAAGGAGGAGAAGAAAGGGGAGAAAGAGGCCTGAAGTTGTTTAAAAAGTGGGTACAAGTTAAAACTTTTTTAAAAAGTAGGCACAAGTTAAATGGGATGACCAAGTAGGGCGCCCGTACAATTTTTACAAGCTTGACTGGCATACCACTGATATAAAAAGTCAAAACTGCCTTTAGGGGGCATGACCCTGCTTAATCAAAATTCAAAAAAACCCTTTCAACCACTCAGCTAAACTTTCTTTCCGTTTATTCTTAAAAATTTTATTAAATTAAATCATTCCCTGGACACCACCACCACAAGCTAAAAGCCATGTAAATTAATCCAATTATCTTCAACCTGGGTTAGGCTTGCTTGCGTTATTTCATAACCACTATTCATTGTTATTTCATAAATACTATTTATAGTGTAGTAAGGGTTGAGGATTTACCCCCTAAAACAGCCAATAATTTGAGCATGGCATTCAATTTTTCAACATACCAACCCAAAATAAAATACCTCAATGCATCATATAATATAATACTGAAAAATAACTCACTTTCAGAGTGCCCCTTTTCTTCTCAGCAGCAACAGCAAGTCCAAAAGCTATTACATCAAACACAAAAACCACAACCAGTAACAGTGTTGAAGCCATCTTCCTATTGCCAACTTTATCTTTTTCCTCTGTGCAACCAAAATCAACCTCAAAGAGAAATATATTTATTGGCTAATGAAGACCAAGAAGACCAAGACTTGACTTAAAAAAAGAATGGGCCCCATTTTATTTTTCTTTTACTCGCTTAAACGAACTTAAACACCACGTAAAATGAAGGCCAATTATAATAATCAAAACTTGGAGAATATTTGGCCCATCTTTATTTCATTTCTATGTATCTTGCTGTTATTACTGTTTCTTAGACTTTTCCACTACTACATATCTTTTATCTATACTGTTGTTTGCTTTGAGCCGAGAATCTATTGTAAACAACTTCTTTACCTGCACAAGATAAAGTAAGACTGCGTACTTTCGACCCTTCATAGACTCCACTTGTGGGATTACACTAGGTATATTGTTTATGTTGTTGTTGTTTATTTCTTTCGTCCTCTCTTCTTTGCTCTTTTGGACCTAAGGCTTGTATCAGAGAGCACATGGGACTAACGAGGTATTGGGACTGATCCAAGAGCCTATGGCCATGTATAATCTCATTGAGATAACAGATGTTTTGTCTCACTGGAGGGATAACGAAGAAATAAGTGTATAGAAATTACTCCTAAGGAAATAAAAAGCTACACCCTTCAAGATGATGAAGAACTCCAACATCAAGCCAAGCATATGAACATGGAGCCATGGACTTGGGTATTCGCAAGATTAGTCCAACTTACTAATGTTGAAGTTGGTAACAACAACAACAACAAAAACAAACCCAGTGAAATCACACACGCTGGGTCTGGGGAGGGTAATGTGTACACAGACCTTACCCCAACCTTACGAAGGAAGAGAGGTTGTTTCCGAAAAGTTAGTAACCTTGCCTTTAAGGAAAGCCCTATACTTGGAAATAAACTAGAAACAGAAAACTGCCAATGAGTAAAGTACACAAAATAAGTAATGGAAATCAACCAGAAAAAGATAAGTAAAGTCAAGGAAATTCCATGCTATTCTAATTGTTCCAGCAGAAAATATGAACCAGAAACAGCAGAATCAGAGAAGTCCAAGAAAACCAAGATCGTAATGAATATGCTAGCACAGAATGGAAAATGGCAGCAGGAATAGTAGAATCAATCTGTCTCTAAGGTGGACATCACAGTTTTTCCTCATCAGGCCCCAGCAAAACATTGTATAATAGAACTTACAAGTAGCACACAAATACCTATCTAAATCTATATCCCTACTCAACAATTTTGGATAATGATGAAGGATGCACATAAGTCACAACACATAATTAGAATCACTAACTCAGTTGAAGCAAATCACCAACCGATCAGGGTTATGTATAGCACATAACCAACATCACATTTTCATAATTGCACACATCATGGTCAGCGAAAAGTTTTGTGAGTGTAAAACCAATGTCTCCTTCTCCTCAATTGGTTCACTTGAACGCGTTCATCCTTATGCCACCATCCATTCTAGGAGGAATGGATCCTTCATCTGCCTTGGAGTAGCTGACATAGAAAAGCTCAGAGACAATGCCTGTGAAAACAATAAAAGCAGCGCCAGCACCAAAGACTCCCTTCCTCAAAACCTCACAGGACGGAGGATGTTGTGTCAAGTAAGTCCTATACTTTGTATGGTAGGCATTCCTAACGGAACCCGCCAGTAAGCACACTTCAGCAATAAAGAAGGTGACCCTGAAAGGTCCAGAAACAAATATGTTCAGAGAGATAAATTTGATTCTCACATATTAGACAAGATTCTTACACACCAGCGAAATTATTTATTTCCCTACTCCGACTAGCAAACACCAAAATGCAGCTCATGAACCATGTTTAAGGAGAAACATACCAGCAGGTGATAAATAAAAGAATAGCCCATGCTCTTGACTTTCCTGGTCGCAGCGCCCTCCCACAACATAAACATCGGCTTGCCAACATTATGATTAGCTGACTAGCCAAAAGGAATAAGAATGAACCCACACCTAAGCCAGTTGCAATATCTGATTCATACACACAGTAATTATACTCTGCATCTTTCCTGATAGTTGCCTGAAAAAAGAACCCAAAAAGTTAATTTTATTATAAAATTACTAACAATATATGCTACAAAGATTAAATAACCTTATAGACAAAAGAGTTGTGTCAGAAATGTCTTCGTATTAAACTAAACATAAGCGATTAGCACACATTTTGATTTCTATCAATCACGTCTTCTCACTGCTCGGAGATCTCCTAAAGTTTCCTCTTAGGCCACCATCTCAAAGAGTCAACCAAACAACCTCCTTAGATTAGCTGAGTTATGCATATATCTAGCACTCCTTCTGAGATAGGATCAACCGATTAACTTAATCCAAGAAGCTGGATGTGAAATTATCTCGGGTCACAGTTACAATTCTGTTCACGTGCTTATATTTTTTATTTTATTTTTGACATGGTAAATTTTTATTCATAAACAGCACTAAGAATTTGCTGGAATTATGTACATTGTGCCAAAAGTGTGAAGACAAAAGCATATCCCTATCAAATCTACAGGGATTCTAAGGGCTCTAAAATAGATTCAGCTTTATTTGCAAGTTCCATTCTACACCAAAGTAAAACAAGAAAATTCTGTTGAATTTATCCTCTGGATATGACTGTGCTTATCTTCAAAGCATTTCAAGTTCCTCTCTTTACAAACTGTCCGCCAGATAAAAATGTGACTGTGCTCATAATGCTTCTAGATTTAAATATTTTATTGACATAATCAAAGGCATCAAAGTCACCAACACCTTCATTCGGGTTACAATATTGACATGATATCATGACAAGCTTCAGCATATGCAGTTCTTTTTCCAATAAGTAAACCTCAGCATATACATAACAACAACAAACGAGCTAGTTGCCGGAAAAATATTTGTTCTAAACTTAATTTCCTCCATAAAGTTTTCGGCTTTTCACATTTTCATTGGCACTTACTGTTGAAAAATGCAAGGACTCATTTTTGTGTTAAGGTACATAATATTAACTATGATGCAATAAAAGAAAAAACGATGCTCGATGAACATACATCTGAAGACTATTATCCTAGTATATTCTAAAGTGAGCAAGAATTACTGGTACAACGTGCACTAGAAATCGAACAAGCTGTCATCTCTAATTTCTTAATCCTCATATTGGTCTGACTCATCCAAAGAAATTTCAATTTGGTCAGAAATTGAAATATTAATTTAACACAATTGTTCCAATTACGGAACAATGGACCGACCCTGGGTTCTCAAAATGTACTGAGAATGCACCAATATACCCAAAGTTTTATGTAAACCGATCTATGGTGAATATTTAAACATGCACTATCTCAGAGCTAGAGTACCTTTTGTTAAGAAGAAGTACTATAAAGAGTAAAGAGTTTTAGGATAGAAGAAGTAAGATACAATATATGTACTGCAAGCTTAACTCCCATAAAAAGTATGCCGGTGAAGTGATATTGGAACGGAACGTGGCACTTAATACAGACAATGTAGATATGTCTGCTCAATCTTCAAGCAGGTTGGCACAATACATGAATATGTAGCACAAAGGATTAAAATAGAGTGTTCTGGAACAAAGAGAAACCTAGCCAAGTGAAAGGCTAGGTATCAAGAACAGTTACGAGATCAGCAACGTTATAAATGTGTGGTCGTACAAGATTGGACAAAATTAGAAATGATCACATTGGATGGTGGTTGCAAGTAACATACACAGAGTAGAAGAGAAGGTTATATGATTTAGTCATATCCTATATAGACCTCCAAATGCATCAATCTATAGGCGTGACACTAAATTTATGGTACTAAAAAGGAAAGAGGTAGATCTTAGATCACATGCATGGGAAGTTGTCTAGTAATCAACGCAGACTTGGTGAGGAATAAAACATAATGAAAGCAAGGATCCATATAAACAATACTGGTCAGACTAAACCTTAGTTCTTGTCGTTATGCTTACACTAGATCCAGGTAGGGATAAGTGTATACGGGTAAGTGTAAATTAGAAAACCTTCAGCTGTAGAACACCTCAATTTGCCTTGAAGACATTACTTACTAGCAAACAAAATGAGACCAAGCATAGCGGAATACATAGAGGACTTATATAGCCAAACCCAAGAAGTTTGGATTGCATTGTATTTAATCCATTGATTGATAAACATGGTAAAAGTTCTTATTTATAAGTCTTCTGATAAAAATAAGACTATAATTTGGTAGATTATCTAATGTTATCTTGTTCTCCTTTTCTCTGTGTGCTTTAAATTTTTGGAGCTAACCTAACACAAGTATAAATCACTAGAGATGGCAATATAAGAATCAATTCAGCTTGCTTGCCAAATCCACCATCATCTATATACCGGATCAATCTAGTCATGCACATCCGCAAATAACAAAACAACCTCAAACGAGGTGAACAGACTTTACACAGTATTACAGCCTTTTTCATACTCTCATCAACATTGTTCCTCTGTCCCAGATTTTGTATCAGGGGTGGAGCCAAAAGGTAAGTTACAGGTTCCCAGTAGCTTTAGTCCGAATGTTGTATTCGTATTAAGAAATTCACTAAATATTTACAAAAAATAAATTTAGAACCCAGTTACTATCACCTAATATCATTATCCTAAAATTTAGAACCCATAAAGTATAATCCTGGATCCACCTTTGTTTTCTATGCATAAATACACACACACTAATATATACTGGCAGGGGGTGTAATGGACAACAACAAGCAGAAGCATGTACTAGGCCAGTAATTGTTTCTAGAGGGGCATGATCCTGCTTGTTCAAAATTCAAAAGAACCCCTTCAACCTCTCTGCTAAACTTTCTTTCCATTTTTTTTTTAAATTTATTAAATCAACTTCTGGGTCCTTCCCTGGACATCAACTCAAAAGTAGAAACTATGTATCCAACTATCCTCAACCTGGGTTAGGCTTGCTTGTGCTATTTCATAACGACTGCTCATATTGTAACCCTAAAATAGCTAGTAACAATTTGAGCATGGAGTTCAATTTACTAACTCAAAATACAAAGACTCCCAATACAATATACATATAATATGATAGTGAAAGCTAAATAAGAACTCACAGTGGCTCTTCTCTGCTCAGCAGCAACAGCAAGTCCAAAAGCAATCAGATCAAACACAAAAACCACTACCAGCAACAGCGTTGATGCCATCTTCCGATTACCAACTTTATTTCTTTCTTTCTTTTTTTTTCCCTCTCTGCAACCAAAATAGCTTAACTTTTTTATTACTATATAAAAGAATGTTAGATAAAGTGGGAGTATTTGAACTAATGGGGTACTTGTTGAGTAAGTAAAGCTATGTAAAGGAGACTTCTACGAAGATGTCCAAATTACTTTATTCTTTTTTCTGCTTTGTATACTCTGCTAAGCTTTGCTGATTCTTCAGGCTCGTTTGGTACGAGGATAAAGGAATAACTAATTTCGGAATTAAATTTGATATGAATTAATTCCATATTTGGTTGGTATAAAATTCTAGTATACTAATTTTGAGATTAGTTATTCCGGAATTGTAGTATTTTTTATATTCGTGAAAGGATGGGATAACTAATCATGAATAACTTATTTCCAGCCAAACAACCCCTTATAGTACTACTTTTTATTTTTATATTTCTCTACTCTTTCTAGCATGCTATACACTAGGAAAAAGCGGTATATAGAGCTTTGCAGCAATATTCCTTCCCATGCTAAATAGGGGTGTGCATTCGAATCGGTTTATCGATAAATCGAATCGATTATTTGTTATCGAAATCGAAATCGAAAAAATCGAAACCTTATTGAAACGATAACGATAAGCATATGTACAAATCGATAATCGATAAGTAATTATCGATAAGGGTCAAAATCGAATCGATAAATCGAATGCACACCCCTAGACTGTAGACACTTGTTAAATGAGTAATTACCTATTTGTGTAGTTTAATATAAAATACAGAATATANAACACAAATTATCAATAACAGTCAAGTGTCCCATTCACAACTTCAAGTAAGTGAAATTTACCCTTTTACATTCTTTTATAAAAATTTCAATAGTGACTTAAGCAATTAAGTTAATAAGTAGGGTGCGAACATTTGTAAGTATAGCATGAATGGGTCCTAGACTACCCGGACAATAGCATAATTAGTAGCTACGTACGGACTCTCGTCACCTCGTGCGTACGTAGCCCCCATAATTAGGAGCACATATTAATCAATTTACCGATGGGGTTAATTCCTTCTTACAAGGTTAGAAAAGAGACTTACCTCGTCTTAAAGCCTACTTTCCGGTCCAAGATTGTGCTCAAACCCTCAATTCGATGCCGAACAATCCACAACTAATCAAATGGTATATAAATTAATCAATACATGTTAGAAAGTTAGTATTCCAACTATTAAAGTGGTTACTAGGGGTGTGCATTCGAATCGGTTTATCGATAAATCGAATCGATTATTTGTTACCGAAATCGAAATCGAAATCGAAAAAATCGAAACCTTATTGAAACGATAACGATAAGCATATGTACAAATCGATAATCGATAAGTAGTTAACGATAGGGGGTCGGAAAACTAACGGGAACTACCGAACTAAAAGGGGTACGTAAAGGTGCACACCCCTAGACTGTAGATACTTGTTAAATGAGTAATTACCTATTTGTGTAGATTAATATAACATACAGAATATATATATATATATTCCGCTACTATTTTGAAAGCGGCTATACAATATTATTTTTCCTATTCTATACCCTTTCCTTTACCCTAAGTCCCTTACCCTATTATTTCCTCTACCACATTTAAGGAATGATCATATTTAAAGATCAAGGGAATGAAGTTCAAATTACTGGAAAACAGAATTAGCCGTGATGATATGTTTTGTTTTGTTTCATTTTTTTTATACCGTTGGAGTATTGGTGGCATATATTTGATCCCTTACTTTAGTTTTGTTGCATGTGCTTGTTGACACAATTTTTATATTATAAATGGTGTTCGTCTTGTTTTAGCTTCTTTTTGTCCATATTAGTTAGACGCATTTATAGCGATATACTTTCCGTGGAATCCCGCAAATTTTCTTATTGGTGTAATCGATAACCGAATCGATAGGCCCCCAAAATCGATAAATCGAAATCGAAAAAATCGAAACCTTATTAAAACGATAACGATAAGCATATGTACAAATCGATAATCGATATGTAATTATCGATAAGGGTCAAAATCGAATCGATAAATCGAATGCACACCCCTAATGCTAAACCAGCTATAGGATTTAGGTTATTCCGTAATTTGACCAAATGATATCAAGTTAGTTAACTTTTCTTATGAGATTATAAATTAGTATTTGTTATAAAAAATTCTCTATAATTTTTGTTGGTAAAATACATTATATTACTTAAATGTGATTAAATTAAAGAAATATGTGTGCAAACACATGGCATGTATTTAATAATATCGTATGATCATTAAATGAGAATAAATTTTCACCATCCTTACAAATTTAGTTGTAGAAAGTTACTGTTTTCGTTTTTGAATAAAGTGGTCACGGTTCCGGTGAAGGAAAAGTAAAGTGGTCACGTGTGTCCCACCGGGTGCAAAGAAGCGTCCAACTAATCTTGGTTTCTTTTTAGCCCGTTTGAATTGGCTTGTTTTAAGTATTTTTAAGTTAAAATAGCTTTTAAGCCATTTCGTACTGTTTGAATAAAATAAAAAAGTACTTTTACGCACTTATTTTTAAGCTAAAATGACAAAAACAAACCAAAAACAAAAAGTTAGAATTCCTAACTTATGGCTTAAAAGCTATTTTAACTTAAAAGTCACTTAAAACAAGCCCATCCAAACGGGCTCTTGTCTTGTTTTCTAATTTTAGAGGCATGAGACTACACCCCTTTGACATCTTTCAAAATTTTATTAGCTTAATCTTTGCAAAAGTTTTTGAATTTTTATAAAGAAAAATATTGGAGAATTATTAAAGAATATACATGATTGGCCTATAAGGTCGTTTATATGTTATGCCGTTCATATTGAAGGTCTAATTAGGGGCGGATCTATAATTTAATGATTGCGGGTGCTATTTTTTTAATGCAAACCAATTATTAGTGAAGGAGACTGAACTATAGTGTATGTTTAATCGTTACGCTGGAGTTCTAGTGTACTTATGCTGGAACTCCATCATATTATGCTGGAGTTCCAGCATACTTATTCTGGAATTCCAGTATAATATGCTGGAACTCCAGCATAATATACTGGAGTATTTTCCGGGTTTTGAACAGTATTTTCGCTCAGATTTATCTTTATATAAAAAGTGTCTAAATTTCGATTACTTTTGAAATTAGGCTATTTTTGAACGACCAATTGTAAATCTGGCAATTTTTAAAATTTACCCCTAAACAATGGGTCATAACTCAACCCGCTCAACTTGACCCATGTTTTAGAACCATGCTCATCTTGCATAAAAAAGGCTTTTACCTTAAAATGTGTAAGTTGAAAAAAAATATTGCGGGTGGGGGTAGGGTTGGGGGTTGAGACGGGTAGCTGGTGCAGAAAAACGAAAAAACATAAAACATAAAATTGAAAATAAAAAAAGAAAGTAAAAAAAAATAAATATTTTAAGGATAAAATAGTAAAGATCTTGGTCAAACTTAAAGTGCTTATAAGCTAAAAATTCTGGGTGTGACCAACCTATGGCTTTGGCTTATTTTTGACTTATAAGCACTTGGCTTATAAGCACTTTCAACTTTACCAAACGCGTAGATAAGCCGAAAAGTGCTTATAAACTAGTTTGACCAACTTATAAGCTTCGTGTGACGACCCGACCCGTCGTCTCATGTGTTACTACTCCGTTTCCCCCATTTTATGCTTCTTCATGTTTCGTTATCGGTATGTGGTTTGTTAGAGTTGATTTGGATTGGTTTGGATAAGAAATGAGACACTTAGTCTCTTTAAGGAAGGCTTAAGTTGGAAAAGTCAACCGGACGCTGACTTATGAGTTATAGGGCTCAGATGTAATTTTCGGTGATTCGGTTAGCTTCGGGGGATGATTTGTGGCATAGGAGTGCGATCGGAATTGATTTTTGGAGGTCCGGTGTAGAATTACGCTTGAATTGGCGAAGTTAGTATTTTGGCGAATTCCGGTTGGCAGGTGAGATTTTGATCCGAAGGTCGGAATAGAATTCCGAGAGCTGCTGTAGCTTCGACATGTGATTTGTGATGTGTGTGCAAAATTTCAGGTCATTCGGACGTCGTTTGGTTAGGTTTTTGATCGAATGCGTGTTTCGGAAGTTCTTGAAGAACTTAGGCTTTAATCCGATGTGAATTGATGATTTCAGTGTTGTTAGGCGTGTTTTGATGATTGGAACAAGTTCGTATGATGTTTTGGGGTAGGTTGGTATTTTTGGTTGAGGTCCCGGGGGCCTCGGGGTGATTTCGGGTGATCAAACGGAAGAAAATTTGACTTGGAGTGTTGCAGATTTTCAGCAGCTGTTGCAGGCATAATTTTGCCTTCGCGTTCGCATGGCATAGGTCGCGTTCGCGTAGGCCTGTTTCTGTTGGTCATCACGTTCGCGGGTGGGACCCCGCGTTCGCGTAGGAGGAGTCTGGGGGCCCAGCTTGGTTTATTCATCGCGTTCACGATGGTGATGTCGCGTTCGCGTAAGAGGGCCTGGGAGTGCATCGCGTTCGCGTCTGGTGCTACGCGTTCGCGTAGAGTAAAAATTGGTCTGTGGAAATTTTGTTCATCGCGAACGCGAGAGGACCCTCGCGTTCGCATAGAAGGAACTGGGCATCACAGAAGGGTTAATTAAGGACATTTCATCTGCGACCCATTTGATATTTCCTCCATTTTTGAACCACCTCAAGAGCTTTTTGGTAGGACTTGAAGAGGATTTTGACGGGAATCGATTGGAGGTAAGTCTCGTGACCTAGAAACGCTATTTATTTGAAGAATCAACCTTTAATTCATGGAAATTGGAGTAAAAAAATTGGAAGAGCTAGGGCTTGAGTTTTTATATTTCAAATTGGGATTTGATAGGTCATTTGAGCTCGGATTTGGGAGTTCTTGGTATGTACGGACTCATGGCGAGACAAGGAATCCGGTAATGTAAGTTTCATAATTTTTCGAGAAGCGGTCCCGGGGCTCGGGTTTTGCTAGTTTCGAGATTTTTGATATATTTCGATTGTTTTCGATTGGGCATCGTTCCCTTGGCATATTGTGATGTATTCGCTCTGATTTTGGTTAGATTCGACGCGCGTGGAGGCCGGTTCGAGGGGCAAGGGCGTCGCGGGCTAGAGATTTC
The DNA here is from genome assembly GCF_001879085.1 of Nicotiana attenuata. Lineage (NCBI taxonomy): Eukaryota > Viridiplantae > Streptophyta > Magnoliopsida > Solanales > Solanaceae > Nicotiana > Nicotiana attenuata. Next base: position 92,194 of record NW_017672236.1, on the reverse strand, counting down.
GCCGGTTCGAGGTGAGTAATGATTGTAAATGATATCCTGAGGGTTTGAAACCCCGGATTTGCACCCATAGTGCTATATTGAGGTGACTTGCACGCCGGATAGAGAGCGTGGGGTAGAGCACCGTTGGGGATTGTGACTTGGTCCGTCCCGGTTGTTGATTTACCGCGTATTTCGCTATGACTTGTTGTTTTTCACTATGACTTGGGCTTATTGCCATATTTGAGGCTTATTACCGACTGTTTGAACTCCCTATGAGCTATCATCACTGTTTTTACTCACTATTTGAAATATTATTTGAACTCAGTCCAATGTCATTACACTGTTTCATGAACTCAGCTATATTTTTACTCAACCTTGAGTTTTAACTGATATTTGAACTACTGTTTGAGCTGAGCATTATTGTTTCTTTACTAATGCCCGAGGGGCTTATGATTATTTTTGGACTGATTGAGGCCGAGGGCCATATGTGAGGATATGCTGAGTGATGTGAGGAGGCTTTCAGGCCTCGAGTGTATTGTGAGGAGGCTTTCAGGCCTCATGTTGATATGTGCAGGCTTTCAGGCCTTATGATGATATAGCGCTTGGGCTGTAGGAGCCCCTCCGGAGTCTGCACACCCACAGTGAGCGCGGGTACCCATTTAGAATTGGGCAGTGGTAACAATGACACTGTCATACGTGTTTTGGTCAGGTAACAATGGCTGACCAGTCAGGTAACAATGGCTGACCAGTGGTAACAATGGCACTGAAACACGCATTGGGTCAGGTAACAATGGCTGACCGGTCAGGTAACAATGACTGACTAGTAACGAAAATCATGCCCGAGGGGCGAACTTTTATGTGCTCATCTTGCATACTTATTTGCATTTTTACCTGCTATGATGTAGTATTTGTGCCCGAGGGGCGGATTTTCTGTGTTAATCAGCACTAACTATTTTGAACAGTTTTCGTAATTATTGAAAGGACCATTTTCGAAAAGAGATTTGATCTGAGCCGAAACATTTCTAAAGAGTTCTCTGATTTCACTGTTTTTCTCAGAAATTGTACCCGGCTTCTGTACAGCCCGTTGGTTGTTTTACGTGATTTCTTGCTGCTTAGTTATTATTTACTTCTATTACTCACTGAGTTGGAAGTACTCACTTTACTCCCTGCACCTCGCGTGCAGTTGCAGTATCGTTCACCCGGCAGCGGGTTATTAGCGGATTGAAGGTATTTCTATTGTAGCTGAGCAAGGTGACCGCCAGCGTTCGCGGCACCGGACTTCGTCCTTTGATTCCAGATCTTATTTTGGTATATTGTTGGCCCTGTAGTTGTGTTCATACTTCTTTAGTTGCTCGTGACTTGTGACACCCCGGTCGGGTTGAGTTGGGTTGTAAATACCATTTATTATGTCGTTAACTTGTATTTATCTATTCATTTATGTTTTAAAATTGTTAAAGAAATGAATTGGGTTAGTTGGCTGGCCTTGTCTTCACGAGAGGCGACATCTCGATCGGGTATGGAAATGGGGTCGTGACACTTAGCCAAACACCCTCTTTATTCCAAATACTACAAAATGGCTTAAAAGCTATTTGGCTTAAAAGCATTTAAAACAAGCCAATCCAAACGGGCTCTAAAAGTAAATGTACAGTGTCATCTCAGCATTTCATAAACATCTGAATGATTCTGAAAATATAAAAAAGAAAAATAACTCCAACGATGGACACCAATATATCAAACGACATTGTCAAAAGCTCTTTTTTGTAATAAAAGAAAAAAAGGTGAGATCAGATTTATAAAAGAAATACCTAAATTGCATCGAAACCGCAAGTTTCTCCGGGCTAGGATGTGAAAAATTTCATGAAGGATATAGGAAAACGAAACATCTATATCTCTATATATATATTAAAGCAAAAAAGTTACCATATATAATTGACATTATGGTTAAGCCAAGTGGCAAGCTAATAAATATCAATAGTATATGGTAACTTTATTCTATATTTGATTATTTTAGTTAAATAAAAATATAATATAATATATATATATATATATATATATTAAAAGATAATTTTGAATTTATAGATAAAGTTCTAAAATTCGAATTTAAATTAAAAATAAAATTTTTTTTTTTTATTATGTTATCATACTTAATTCGGTTAATGATCATATGCAATCATGTTAGGAACTTTTGTTATTTTTTATAATTATTTAAATACTACTTCGCCTCTAGCAAAAAAAAAAACTACTCCATATAACTATAAAACTCTTTCACATTTAAAATCCTATAAGTATAGTTCTTTGAAACACTGTAGCTAGATTTGAATAAAACGAAAGTCTTTTAAAATAAATGTAATATATAGGGTACACGTCTATGTTTATCTAAATAACAAAAAAAGAGTTTACAAAACCAAATAAAAGTTTACTTACATATATAATAAAGTAAACATACATGCTGGAGAAAGAAATGTCACAAAATCAATCAATATTAAAAAAAAAATTGCTTCTTTTTTCTTCTTGAAGAATATTTGTTTGAAGAGTCAATTTGCATAAATGGACATCAAACAAAATAACAAAACTTTGGCTATACAATTGCTATCATTAATTTCAATTTAGCACATTCAAGGAATTGAAGGGTATAAGCTGAAACCCCTTCATTTAGCTGTAGTCAAGCCACTATCGCAAGGGCATAATATTTTTTTCGTTGAAGAATATTAGTTTTGAATCATTAGATTATGTGAAAGGTTTTTTTTTCAAACTCAACAAGAGATAAATTGGTTTCTAATTGATAGTTTCTATAGCAATTTTTAAGTGTAACAAAGAGTATATATAAAGAAAAAGTTGGTATGACGTGAAATATTTTTTTTTTAATGTAAACAAATTATTTCGAAAAAACTCTTTACTTTTTTTAATTCAAAGATAAGATATTTTTGAACATTAGTAGAGAGTTTAAAATTATTATAATAGAAGTTATATCTTGGATAAACTCAAAAAATCAAAATCTTATGAAATATTTACATAATATCTGGTCATATTTATTATTTACTTTTTATAGCTAATATAAATAGATGATATACCAACAACACACGATTATACACATATTATATATGGATTATATATAAATTACATATCATTCAATTTTTTAATTTAAGTGGTGGAGTAAGCACCTATTTAGGCTGATTAGATAAAGCCAAAAGAAAAATATGAAATAATTTCAACCAAAGACTAAAAATATAATTAAAGTTCATATGTAGACAAATTTTATTAAAACTCATCCTTTTATAGTGAAATAAATTAATTTTTTGTAACAAAAGAAATAATGACATAAAAAATAAGATAAAAGAAAATAAATATTGAAAAAAATGTTAGAAAGATCTAAAAACGAGAAATAAAAGATGACAACAAATTTCTTCCTATGTTTCATCTTTATTGAGTATAAAAGATTTGAAAGTTAATCTCATCGATTTCAAATATATTTTTTTCAACTCAAATACATAGATTATAAGATAAGGATATCTTCCAATATTTTTTTTTAATTTACATTACGTGCCGTTTTTAAAAAATTACTATTACTAACAAACTGATATGATATTCGAATTTGAATCGGAATGCAATTTTGAGTAGTTTGCATTGAGGTTAAGCCAAGTATGATATCGAAAAATAAACTACTTGACAATTTTAAGACAATATATACAATATTTTATGATAATAATTAACTAATTTAACATTTAGTTATTCAAAAAACAAAATTTTTGTATATATAGGGTATTAAAAATTCAAATTCTGGGGCTAGAGATATCTATAAACTTATAGTGGAGTCATACTGAAATAAATCTGGCCAAAGAATCATTTAAATTTTTAAATAGCCGATTAAAGTGAATTTTAAATTAAGGATAATATCTTCACTTGCATCATTATAAAGATAATTATTATTATATATATATAAAATTTTAGAAATTGAAATTTCAAAATAGAAATATGCTATAAAAGATAAAATCATACCAAATAAGAGTTTAAGTCGTAGTATAAGAGTCACGTCGTAATCAAAGAATCTTTTATATCATGTCAACCTTTGTGCTTTGCCATAAATATGAGTTATTATTTTACTTTGTTGCTATTTTTAGGTTCCAATGACACCTATTAGAATAGTGCAAAAATAAAATTATCACTATAAGAATTGAGAAAATGTTAGTCTTTTTTTATGTAGTATTTCTTAATTAATATCCGACGATTATCTATAATTATTTAGAAGGTTTAAATGTTAAGGTTATTTACATATAATTCAAATAACTCAGATATTTAACATGGTTAATGTCAAATATCAAAATGGAGTAAAAAAATTCACTAGCTAAAGAATTTTTTATATTTTTAGATAGCCAACTAAAATGAGTTTTGAATTAAGAATAATATTTTCAATTGCATTCTTATAAAAATAATGTTTTGGAAACTGAAATTTTAAGAAAGAAATATTTTTTAAGAGATATCAACACACCAAATAAGAGTTCAAGTAGTACTAAAAGAGTTAAGTCTTATCCAAAGAATCATTCATTGTCTCAACATTTTATTGTTTTGCCATAAATATGAGTTATTATTTTGCTTCCTGACTATTTTTAGGATCCAATGACACCGGCAAGAATGATATCAAAAAAGAAAAATAGTAGAAATGGTTAATTTTTTTCATGTAGCTAATATCCAGTGATTATCTATATTTACTCAGAAAGTGTAAATTTTAAGATTATTTACATACAATCCAAATAACTTAAATATTTGACATGATTAGTATCCGCGCATCCGCGTGGGTACTGATACTAGTAAGAGTAATAAGAGTTCTACAATGGGAGAACTAAAAAGGAAACGATTTTAAATAAGAAAAGATTTTGAAAAGATGCGATGGGGCGAAAAGTATGGAAAGACTTTAAATGTGGAAGAGCTAAAATAAGAAAAGAGTAATAGTTAAAGGAAATATCCCGACCCTTTTGTTAAAAACACATGACCTTATTCAATTGAAAAAAAAAAAATTTTTAAAAAAAAAACAAAATTCAAAGTACTATATGCACTATTCAGAAATATAAGAAAGAAAATGTAATTCCTCTGGTACAAAGTATTCCTTTACCTTTTTTACTTTCAATAAAATTTATGTCCGAGCTGCGCTTACTCTCTTACTTTCAAGCTACTAAACATAATAATAGACACTTATCATTTATCACACAAAAATTAGCCGGACGTATGGGCACATAACTTCATAAACAAGATTGTTTATGAAAAAGTTTGGGCGTGAACGAACGACATAGTAATATTTATTACCTCATATATAAAAGAAATATTGTTAAATAATATTATGAAAATGATTTAATTATTCACTTTGCAGGTTAAGATCTCACAGTATTTTTCACAACTACAGAGCCGGAATCAAACGTAAAAATCGGAAGATTACATCAGTTAAGTGCCGTCATACAACTTACAAATCACAACTACCTTGGCAGAACGTAGCTATCAATTGAGGCGTAACATACTAGATCAGCACTTCTGAAACACACGAGAGCCTTTCAATTAAATTAGATAATATCAAAAAGACATTCAAATCGGTAGATATCTCTACAAATATACAGCTAACCCTGCCGGATAAAACCATTATGGTACACCTTGAAGCATTACACAATCTTCAAGATCTCAATAACACATTCCCCGTCCCATAAAATTTAGATGGCAACGCTTGAGCTGAGCTTTCCTTGCTTTCCCCACTTATAATGAGCATGAGCTGATTACTGTGGTATAGTTGTTAAGGTGTTTCTCGACAAGCATAAAGCATCATATGATGCAAGTTCACTGGGAATGTCCGAAGAATCACACTTAACCAAAAAATATCATGAAGCTCTGCATCTAGAATTCCATAGATCCACTCTTTAGCCTTTCCATTCGTGCCTGGAGACCTGAAAGTGCCTTCTCATCCATAGGAAGAACCCCACTCTGAATGGAATTTTCAACGCTAGAATGTTCAATACCAGGAGCTTGACTTGACACCATGTGGCTGACATTACCATTCATGGACATTAGTGTTCTACTACTTGGGTCCGAGTTCCCCCCAGTTGCTGCTAATGACATGCTTTTCATTCTTTCGCGGATTGCTTCTAGTGTTCCACTAGTAACTGCAACAAAAGCTAACTGGTAACTGACATTTGTTGCGAAAAGTTAATATATCAAAAAGGAATAAAGAAGAAGGACAAGGCTAGAGGAGAAATAGCTTAGCACATGCATACCTCCAGAAGGCAATCTATCATTTCTTTGTTCCCCCAATTGGTGCCGTAACTCCAAATGTTCAGATGAGAGTCCTCTTGAGAGCAGGGCATTACCACCCCTGTCATCTTCGCCATATGACGGTGGCAAACTAAATTGTGATGGTTCAACTTTATTGTTTACAGATTTCGCATCATTCAATGGGTTTATATTAACGGGAGATAACGTGCCAAATTTGGGAGAAGACAGGTTTAATGAAGATGGGGGAGGAGTTGACATGGGTACACTAGAAGGCGTCCTTCCAGCCGCAGCATTCTTTTCCATCTGCAATATTATTTACACACAACAATTGCTTCATGACTGACAACTCTGAGTTTATAAATGTGTAGGTCAAAGAGATCCAGTTCACACCTGGGCAAGACCATCTCTAATATATGTTCGGAATGCCTCACTAGCATTTTGCAGCTGAGCAAATATATCAACCTAAAGCAGATTGGACAAAACGATATTACAAGAAGTTCAGCATTATAGGCAGGAACATAAGTTGACACTTAACAGGATGAAGTATTATACCTTGGGATACAATTGTGTGATCCGGTACAACTCATAAAGACCAATTGTGCATGTTTGCTTATCACCGATCTTCTTAAATATGGCAGCAAGTTCTTGCTGTAAAACACACAATGTAACACAACTTTTTTATTAACTAGTACAAAAGAAAAGGGCAGCCCGGTGCATGAAGCATCACGCAAGGTCCGGGGAGAGGCCGCACCAAAGGGGTGTGATATAGATAGCCTAACTTAATGCAATCATTAGTGGTTAATTCCACGGTTCAAACCCGTGGCATAGGTCACACAGAGACAATTTACCGTTGCTCCAAGGCTCCCCCCTTCAACTAGTACAATACAACAAAATTGTATTTCACGTGATCTACTTATATGTAATAGATTGTAACGTGGAATAGCTGATGAACGAAGGAAAATTCACTTTTGAAAGGAAAACAAGCTAAAAAAATGATGGCAAACAACACACTATACCTTCAGCTGTGCATCTGCATTATGTGTTGCAGGTGCTGGATTATTCGCTGCAGAATCACCCCAGTGAGTTTGCCCAGGTACAGACGGAGTCAACATCCTTGCAGCTGCCAAGGTCTGAAAGATTATTAACATCAGTTGCGAACTCCACATGAATGACTAGAGCATAGAAGCCACATGAATGCAAAAAACTGCATGACCTGAAGGTTAAGATCAATGTAAGCAAGAATAATGGGTGGTGGTTGCATGTCTATCGGCACCATCGATAGGTGACCTTTAATGGCAGTACCACGAAGCTTGACAAGCTCATGCAACACAGTTTTCACCATTCGTAAGGGTTTATCATCGGCTCCCGCTCTGTCAATATTTAATAAGATGAGAATTAGGATATAAAGCCGCTGTTAATCCATATTGAATCACATACCCAAAAAGCAAAAAACTGAAATCTAATTAAAAGACACCTCCTCCTGATCTCATCCATTCCTAGTTCTTGCAGGTATATGTGAATGCTCTGAAGGATCCGATCAAGGTCGACATCATATATGGTGCTTTGAAGAACCTATATAATGTGAAAGAAAAGATTAATAGCCACAATATCAACCTTCAAGAAAGAAACTTGTCTACTATTACTGCCGCAACCTGAGAGAGCTTGTATAGATTTTGCATCCAGAAAGTTACTACTAACATATTTGCATAAAGACGCAGATACTGATAGAAATTTCCTACACGTCACAATCTAAAAAACCCAGGAATGTTGCAGTGAAAAGCAATAAAAATTACCTTCGTAAGTTTTATAAGACATTTCACAACCAAGTCAGAGAACTTCTGATTTCTTACGACAAGAGATTCATCTGTTGCTGGAGATGGCCACCTTGATGGGTCCAAAGGCCTTAATAATTTAATCAGCACAACGAAGGATGATGTTCGATCAGCATTGTCCTAGATTAGGGACCAACAATAGATAGAAAATAATCACGACAAGTCCGCTAAAACGAAGGTAAACAAGTATTACATTCTAGTTGATGAAATTTCAAAATCAGAAATACCAAGATTTTTAGCATCAGAACGTTCAATGCTTTCAAGAGCTGACTGCCATCATCCATGCGGGGTACTCTCTCATCAAGAAGCCAAAGCAAAAGCTCAGTAATGAGGATATCTAGGGTACTCTCCTTTACGGCATGAGCAAGTGTTTTATTCTGGAATGTCTGCAAACAAAGAAACAACCAGAGCTTGAGATAATTCCCAATAGGTGTTGGTCCATATCAAAGAATAATCAGTATTGGAGAAAAATTAACAGAAATTGGAAAACCACATACCTGCATGAGTGTGTTAAGAACATATTTGCAAGATCTCGATGATGCACCCATCAGACTGAAGTCAAAAGTTTTTGCTACCTGTAGTCGGTCTAGAATATGAGCAGTGTGAAGCATATACAGATAACAAAGAATGAGTCACAAAAGAATGATAAGTATTGTGCCTTATTTGCCAAGCAGGAAACAAGCTTGTCTGCATCTTTGACAATGTCGTCCATGGCACTGCCTTCAGGATCGTTGGTTGCTACGGCCAACAAATGGCACACAACTTTCATACCTTCAACAGACTGCAACAAGGGAAAGGTTTGCTTGCATCAGTGAATAAATGACAGTTACTCTCCATCCTCTTTAATGATGCATCGCAATATACACAACAATTGCATCAATGAGAATTCACGCCCAAAAGATAAAAGGATAAACAAACACCAGCAACTGAAGGCATTAAACTCCAGCAATTGAAATATGGATCCAGATTTCTAAACTTGAATGGATACAAATACCATCCATATTCTTAAACAAAAACACAAAACATTGAGCATCATATTAATTTTTTTGGCAAATTTGGATCCCAAATTGACGGGTTAGTGTGAGCTTATCCATGCGGTTATGCACTCTTTGAATAGGAATCCGTTTTCTGAAAGATCCTGGCTTTCGTACTTTGGTGGGTCGGAATTCCTCTATGAATCTATGAAAGGTATAAAAAAGAAAGAAAAACACAAAGAAAAGAATAGGCTAGGCATAAATCGATATGCTGAAATTGAAATCAAAAATAAATAAGATCATTAGAACACCCAATATTGATATAATGTAGTACTACTTAGAGTATAGTTATTTTTATTCAGCTCCTGGCGGACGTATGGAGTATTTAAGCATTATACAACCCTATATTTCTTTAAACACGGGGTATGACAAGTGATTAAGATAAAACCACCTCTCCTAATCCAGGAAAAAACAAAAGGAAAAACAACCTGCTCCGGAGAATCAGATGCTATAATATCCAGAGCTTCATTCCAGTCAGAGGGACCCATTGTACCAGAAACTGGCCGGAGATTCACAATTCTTTCCATCGGAAACTCTGTATTGTTATAAATATCCCTGGGAAGAAGAGATAAAACAAACATACAAAGAAAAAACCTTAGCAAACCCAGATTCAGATTGGTAAGAGAAAAAAGATGCAAGGATCTCTTCGTCACCTATTTAAGATTGGGACAGCTAACGACCGTGAAACTTCACCACTCGGCTCCGCTATATCAGACCTAGAGATCAGAAAATCAACATTTCCAATGTCAAAGAAGAAAGTTACAGGCTTAAGGTAAAATACAAGCTCAATCTGGAACAAAAGGCAGAACGAAAACACAAACAGATGTAGTTATTTTTTTCCATAGAAACAAAACCGAAAACAAATTAGAACTTAACGGAAGACCAGCAATTGGTAAGTTACAAGGTCAAAGTGTTCAATAAATATTTTGAGAATGAGGGTCAAAGTGTTCTATAATTATCCAGGTCCTAGACAGTTGATTCTTAAATAAAAAGTTGGATTTGCAGTCCAGGGAAAAGAGGTAATTTGATACCCCACAAAAGTTGTTTCTTGTCTAGTTGAAACATTAAACATTGAAAGTACACTCCTCCAAAAGAAGTTTCTTGTCTAGTTGAAACTTTAAACATCAAAAGTACGTGGTGCGTGTACCAAGAAAAAAAAATCCTAAGCAATTAGATACCCGTTATCCCTCACTGAACGCCTTAAAGCAGCCCTAGCTTCCCCAGGTCTGCCCTCTCTTCTTTTGTCCATCTCTCTAGCCTGGAAAAGATTAGTGAGCAATTCTATGAGAAAGGAAAGAGAAGAAAATATGCAAGAAAACAAAGCAAAAAGAAGAGCAGAGAAGTTTACCTTCCACTTGAATCTATCATCTAACATGCTTCTCTGCGCCTCCGTCAGTTTTCCAAGATATTTCCAAATGTCATCACCTGAAAGACGTTTAATTAGAACCTTAACCAACATCCAAACTATTCTACCATCCATCCAGTTCAATGAAAAAGGATCAGAAGGCAAAACACACACACCGGGGGCTCAAGGTATCTTACAACCAATAGCCAGCTAAACTCAACCTTATACCAGTATTAATAACAAATGAGCCTCATTGAACACAAATTTTACTGTTTTGGAAGCCTCGCAAGTTACAGGTCTGGATTAAGGGTGGCAAGCAGGTGGGACGGGGCGGATATGGGCGGGTTGGAAACGGATAAAATATCCGACCCGGCTCATATTAATACAGATAAAAAATGGGTTAACCAGCGGATAATATGGATATCTATATTATCCCTGACTTCTTGAATATGATCACTTTTGAAAGAATTCCTAGTCTCCAAACTTGAGGAACCCCCAATTTGAGTCTTTGCAAATGTAAAAGTTAAACACATTGGTTATCCATATTTTAAGTGGGTCATATGGATCTTTATCCATATTCGATCCATTTTAAAAAAGTTCATTATCCAACCCGTTTTTAGTGGATAATATGGATGGATAACTTTTTTTAAATCCATTTTGCCACCACTAGTCTGGATGCAAGTTGCAAATATAGCTGCCAGCAAAATCTTTATGATGATGAAGATACAGTTACCATTTCCAAAATTAAAAAGCCTCATAGAATACAAACACTCACCAAGAATCTTATAGCCAGTAGCAAGAGTATTCAACGCAGCCTTCCTAGTTTCACCATCTCGTTCTGCTGTTAAATTTGCAACATCTTTCAACGATTTTAATTGTCCACCAATCTATCAGCAGGAAATAACGTATGAGGATTAAGCAACTTCTAGAGATGAGAAGATCAATACTCGGATCTTTACCTCAGCTTCATGATTATCCAGTAAGTAGCCAACAAGGTCAGCACATTCTATACGAGTTCGATTGCTCCTTGATCGTAAGCCTTCCAAAATATAAGGAAAAGTCTTTGCAGCAGAATATGCATGAATGATTTGCTTAGTTAGCTCTCGCATTTTTTCACGCACTTTTTCAATGTTATGGCCAGACTGGAAAAGATTGAAAGAAGATATCAGACAGGTCAGTGTTAATATGAAATAAATATGAGGAGATGTTACATGTATAAACCATCAGTTAACACGCCTAAATATCCCTTTGTGTGTGAATGTAACATCAAACAATGTCAGACTACAATAAAAACCAAACTCTAACATAGTCTGCTATCCGAAGGCAAACGCATACCAGAAAAGGCAGTTAGCTCGATTTACAGGTATGTCTATATACACACATCTAGTATGGGCTGGACAAAGCAAGAAATAGCTGGTGTGGTTTACAATTCCAGCTAGTATCTGGTTGATGATATGGAGAGAAAGGAACTCAAGATGTTTCGAAGAGAAGCAAAAATCGAGGATTAAGTTAGACTGAATCATTTTATTTCACTTTTGGTGTAAAAAAGGAATATGCGAATGAGGCAGAAGTTTTATTATAATTCATAGAGGTTTTTGCTCACTTGTACAGTAACACCAGCGCTACCTTTGTACTTTTTTAATACATTTATTACCATTTCAACAAACATAACAGAAACAACCTGAATTAGAAATGCTGCAACAAATCACAAATAAACGTACAAATAACACGCATAAAGAACATAACAATTTTAAGTAAAGGAGCTCATTGGACAAGTACCTTCTCAACCAAGCAAGGAAGGAAAATGGCAGCTTCAGCTTCAGTCATCGTGTATCCCTCGTTCCTTAACATCTCAAAAAGCTCAGGCAGAAATTCCAGAACCTGAGAAACATTATCACAGTAAAGTACTGTTAGTTTCATTGTGTAAATAGTAGTAGATAACCCTAATCCCATATGTATTAGGAGTAGGACATGTATTGTGTATATATAGGGCTCAGTGTATCATTGTCTTCATTAATCAATAATAATATTTTTCTCCCGTGCATTCTCACATGGTATCAGAGCAACCGTGAGAAATTAATCGTTGTGCGTCATTCCAGCGATATCCGGGAAGAAATAACTCAGTCACCGTGCAATTTTCCGGTGACCTAAGTGACTAATTGCGTCAAAGTCACTAATTATCAGTGTTGTGCAAAATCCAACACCACCAAAAGGTCCCCAAGAGAGATCCGACCAAACCCCAGAAAAGTTCACCTGAAAACACTCATCCACGCGCCCCCACGCGCTTGCCGGAGCTCTGCCGCCGCCGGCGCGTCTGTCTCACGCGCCGGCAAGTGAGGGCTGTTCCGGCCAGAATTTCAAAAAGTTTCTTTTGGACAGTGTGTTCTTCGTGTTTTTCCGAGCCTACCCATCAAGTTTACATCAGATTCTGACAACTTTGGAATTTTCCGGCGAGCTACAGTGATTTTTCCGGCGTGAACAGTGATCCAGCAATTTTCTGCTTTTTTCCGGAACAATATTATAATGGAATCATTACCTGAAGCCTTTACTTCACAATCTGTTGGATTAAATGCAATAAATCCAGTCCAGATGATTTCTTTACCAGATTATATTGAGTTCCTTCAGTACAAAGCACGTAAACAGACATCTTCAGGATTAACCTCCGCCGTTCCAACAAATAGTAGCATGACTGGTGTCTCTCAATCTTCACCTTCTGAGTCTTGGGTCATTGATTCAGGTGCATCTGATCATATTTCTGGTAACAAATCTCTTTTCACTAGTATCTCATATTCTGAATCTCTTCCAACAGTCACAATGGCCAATGGGTCTCAAGCCATGGCAACTGCAATAGGTCCAGCAAGCCCACTTCCTTCCTTACCTTTAGACTCAGTTCTTTATGTTCCTGGTAGTCCTTTTAATCTCATAGCCGTTAGTCGCTTAGCCAAATCACTTAAATCTGTTGTTCTATTTCTTGATGACCTTGTTTTTATACAGGAACGCAGTACAGGGCGGATCATTGGTACCGGACGTGAATCAGATGGACTTTATTACCTTATCCTTGCAAAATCACATGGGCTCGCATCTTGTCTTCCTCCAATAACTTCTCTCGTTACTGATTCACCAGATTTATTACATAAACGGTTAGGACATCCCAGTTTGTCAAAACTTCAGAAAATGGTACCTGGCTTATCTCACTTGTCCACTCTAGAGTGTGAGTCGTGTCAGCTCGGTAAGCATACCCGCTCCCATTTCCCCCGTCGTCTTGACAATCGAGCAGAGTCACCTTTTACTTTAGTCCATTCAGATGTTTGGGGTCCTAGTCGGGTTAGCTCTACCTTAGGATTCCGCTACTTTGTCAGTTTCATTGATGATTATTCCAGGTGCACTTGGATATTTTTGATGAAAAACCGATCAGAGTTGTTTTCTATTTTCCAGACCTTCCATGCTGAAATTCAAAATCAATTTGGGGTTTCTATCCGTACATTTCGTAGTGATAATGCCCTAGAGTATTTGTCTTCCCCGTTTCAGCAATTTATGAACTCCCATGGGATTATTCATCAAACATCTTGTCCGTACACATCCCAACAAAATGGGGTAGCTGAAAGAAAGAATAGACATCTTATTGAAACTGCTCGTACCCTACTCATACAATCTCATGTTCCGCTGCGTTTTTGGGGGGATGCAGTTCTTACATCTTGTTATCTTATTAATCGTATGCCATCTACAGCTATCCAAAATCAAGTTCCATTCTCTGTCCTGTTTCCCCACTTACCTTTGTTCTCTCTTCCACCCCGTGTCTTTGGGAGTACGTGCTTTGTTCATGACCTTACTCCAGGAAAAGATAAGTTAGCTCCTCGTGCTCTTAAGTGCATATTTCTGGGTTACTCGAGAACGCAAAAGGGATATCGATGTTATTCTCCTGACCTTCAGCGATTTCTTATGTCTGCTGATGTTACCTTCTTTGAAACCCAATCATACTTCACAGGTCCAGTTAATCACTTAGATATTTCTGAGGTGCTACCTGTTCCTTCTTTTGGAGATTCAGTCCCTATCTCCCATTCATCTTCCTCCATAGCTCCACCGCCTACAGTTCCAGTTACAGCTCCACCACCTATAGCTCCAGTATCACCACCGAGTCCAGTGCCACCACCTAGTCCAGTTCCACCAACTATAGCTCCAGTGCCACCACCTAGTCCAGTTCCACCAACTATAGCTCCAGTGCCACCACCTAGTCGAGTTCAACCTTCTACAGCTCCACCACTCCTGACTTATCATCGTCGTCCGCCCCCAGCATCAGGCCCAGCTGATTCACGTCCTGCACCTGACCCTGCTAATACTGCGGACTTGTCTCCTCTTAATCAACCGATTGCACTACGAAAAGGTATACGGTCCACAGTTAATCCTAATCCTCATTATATCGGTTTAAGTTACCATCGTCTCTCATCATCCCATTGTGCATTTGTGTCATCTTTGTCCTCTGTTTCCATTCCTAAGTCTACAGGTGAAGCACTGTCTCATCCCGGATGGCGACAGGCTATGATTGACGAGATGTCTGCTTTACATACGAGTGGTACTTGGGAGCTTGTTCCTCTTCCTTCAGGTAAATCGACTGTTGGTTGTCGTTGGGTGTATGCAGTCAAAGTTGGTCCAGATGGCCAGGTTGATCGACTTAAGGCTCGTCTTGTTGCCAAAGGATATACTCAGATATTTGGACTTGATTACAGTGATACTTTCTCTCCCGTGGCTAAAATTGCATCAGTCCGCCTTTTTCTATCCATGGCTGCTGTTCGCCATTGGCCTCTCTATCAGTTGGACATTAAGAATGCTTTTCTTCACGGTGACCTTGAGGATGAGGTTTATATGGAGCAACCACCTGGTTTTGTTGCTCAGGGGGAGTCTATTGGCCTTATATGTCGGTTGTGGCGATCCCTCTATGGTCTAAAGCAGTCTCCTCGAGCTTGGTTTGGTAAGTTCAGCACAGTTATTCAGGAGTTTGGCATGACTCGTAGTGAAGCTGATCACCCTGTATTTTATCGACATTCTGCTTCAAATCTCTGTATTTATCTGGTCGTTTATGTTGACGATATTGTTATTACCGGCAATGATCAGGATGGTATTAGTAAGTTGAAGCAACATCTCTTTCAGCACTTTCAGACTAAGGATCTGGGCAGATTAAAGTATTTTCTGGGTATTGAGGTCGCTCAGTCTAGCTCGGGTATTGTGATCTCACAACGGAAGTATGCCTTAGATATTCTTGAGGAAACAGGAATGACAGGTTGTAGACATGTTGACACTCCGATGGATCCGAATTCTAAACTTCTGCCACGACAGGGGGAGCCTCTTAGCGATCCTGCAAGATATAGGCGGTTGGTTGGTAAATTAAATTACCTCACAGTGACTAGACCTGACATTTCCTTTCCTGTGAGTGTTGTGAGTCAGTTTATGGATTCTCCATGTGATAGTCATTGGGATGCTGTTGTTCGCATTCTTCGGTATATAAAATCAGCTCCAAGCAAAGGCTTATTGTTTGAAGATCGAGGCCATGAGCAGATCGTTGGATACTCAGATGCTGATTGGGCAGGATCACCTTCTGATAGACGTTCTACGTCTGGATATTGTGTCTTAGTAGGAGGAAATTTGGTGTCTTGGAAGAGTAAGAAACAGAATGTGGTTGCTCGGTCTAGTGCAGAAGCAGAATATCGAGCAATGGCTATGGCCACGTGTGAGCTAATTTGGATCAAACAGTTGCTCAAGGAGCTAAAATTTGGTGAGATTAGTCAGATGGGACTTGTGTGTGATAATCAAACTGCTCTTCATATTGCGTCAAATCAAGTGTTCCATGAGAGAACTAAACACATTGAGATTGACTGTCACTTTGTTAGAGAAAAGATACTCCTGGGAGACATTGCTACAAAATTTGTAAAGTCAAATGATCAACTTGCTGATATTTTCACCAAGTCCCTCACTGGTCCTCGTATTAGTTATATATGTAACAAGCTCGGTACATATGATTTATATGCACCAGCTTGAGGGGGAGTGTTAGTTTCATTGTGTAAATAGTAGTAGATAACCCTAATCCCATATGTATTAGGAGTAGGACATGTATTGTGTATATATAGGGCTCAGTGTATCATTGTCTTAATTAATCAATAATAATATTTTTCTCTCGTGCATTCTCACAAGTACATAAATGACTTTAGGAGAGAAAGCAAACAAAAACAAAGCTAAAAAAATAATGTGATCTCATTATGGAAAAGGACAAATAGCAAGAATAGGGATAGAAATAAACCTTGAGCAGGCAGGAAGTGTTTGATTCACAGAACCTCAGGACAAACCATCTGAGGACTATATCAAGAACTTCAATTAGTTCCTTCGCAATTGATGGAAGCGCCTGTAAAGTGCAAAAGGAATATGGTTGATGATAGTGAATTAACAAAATAATGTTTAATTTAATGATAAAAGCACCTTTTGCAGCATCTCTATTCCATCAACTTGTTTCTTGAAGTCTGTACTTAGAAGTCTCCGGTGCAAATCCTCTCTGAAGTACTTCATCAGGTCAGTCTGTGCCATTAAACATTAATGAGATTAACCAATCAAATGAAAACTACTGCAAGAATTATAACTCTACAAAATGCAACTTCTTGAAACCTCAAGATCTTGTATTTGTTCCAACCGTGGCTCTTCAAACTTAAATCTGCGAACAACTATTCTCTCTCTTTCACCCTGTAAATGTATTCGGTCATAGCATTACTGAACAAAAAGGAATAGATAACACAAATACAATATTTCCTGAAATTAGATATACCTTGTGCGAGTCCTTAACATTTATCAAAGCTTGTGACTGGACACTAATGTCCTGAACAGACATTAAGGTCTCTTGCCTTGAGTTCCTTGTAGGAATAGCTCTCTAGAGAAACAAATAAAAGGAAGAAAATCAGTACTCCAGTTGCTCCCTGCCTTGAGCGTTCAAGCATATAAAAACATACCGAAGCTCCAGCTCTGTTTCCATGCCTAGAAGCACGTTCAGCAGGACCAGTGGATTTTCCAATCTTTGATCCCGCCTTCGATGTTGTCCCAGTGGAAGATGTTCTTCCAAGATCAAAGGTTTCTGATAAGGAATAACAATTTATTGCAATCACGTACACCAAAGATAAAATGATAGATTTGTAAAGAGCTACCACTACTAATGGACTAAAAAGAAAACATAAAGTTAGAACATAGCATATAGTGTACCTTGAAGTACTCCATATGGTCTCAATCGCTCAACAACGATAGCTAAAGCAGGTCCTTGAATATCTTTCAGGTTCTTGCTCACCTACATTAGAGAGTAACACAATAAAAAAGAAAAGACATATCAAGCAACTAATTGGTGTAAACAAGCAGAAAGAGCTTAAAACTATTTAAAGCTCACATACCATCTCCTGCCCGCACACTCTAAGAAGTTCTCCAAAGCATGCTTCTGCTGCTTTCCGAACATCAGCAGATTTGTCCTAATATATAAAATGCAATCGATTTAGTGCAAGATATAGACAATAAGGTCCAGTAAAAGGAGGCAGAGAATATACGCCAGAAACTGAACGATTAGGGCAAGAGCCATCAATTTACCGTCATAGCAGATGCAACAGGCTTTAGAAGGTGTACAGCATCAGGAAATTCTTTCATTCCAGTCAGTTGTTTGGACAACCAATCAAAGAGATCTTTGCGGCCCTCCGCACCAAGTTTGGCATCAGTTAGTGCACCAGTAATGTAAGGCACCTACAATAACATGATTGTCAATGAGTTGAATAATGCAAACCAAAACTAGAACATACTACGGAACTTGAGATGGAGACCATTTTATCAAGATGAACAGCAGCAAGCCAAGAATCTAGTGTATTCAAAGTGCACTCTCTCATGTGCTTTTTATTGTCACCAAGACATTTCAATATGTCCGATAGAATCCCCTGCAATGAAGAATATAATTGAATAATCAATAACAAGAAAAAAGACTGACACAACAAAATTGAGGTTCTGATCAAATTGAACCTTGCTCGACTTCTCAACTGCTGGTCCCATAGCTGAAGCAACACCACCAACAGTTGACAAAGTTGCTATGACTAAATTCTTGTTGCTGTCACATAGACGGCCCCTAAGAGCACCAAATAACTCTCCTGCACAGTTAAGGGAAGAAAATATGAAGTGGCATTCGTACGCACACGTGTACAATTGCAAGATACCACTCACAACACAATAAGAACACCATACCAGTTCCAGTAGGTTGAATGCGCTTATTGGCCTCTTCCAATATCTTATTTACAGTTTCAATAGATTCTAAGCGGGCCTGAAACGGGAAACAAGAATTACAGCAGAACTACTAAGACAGAAATTGCTGATAACATCAATAACATAGGGCGTACCTTCCAGTCAGAACTTTCCAGTCCCTTGAGCAAAGCAGGAGTTATCTTTCCACTAATGTCTTCACGAGGAAGACTATCTAGCCCACCGCTAGACAAGGATGGGGCATCTGATGTCTTCACAGTCTTCTTTGGGGCTACAGATGCACCCTACATATGGAGAAAAAGTTAAAGCCACAACTAACAAGGACTAGAAATGTCGAAGGCAATCAATCATACCTCAAATGGATTTTTGTCATATTCTGCATCAAGTGCACTAATAAGAGCAGGTTTTACATCAGACAAGAACCCTTTGATATCTGTAATTACAATAAGTACATTTCAGCTTTAGCCATAATCTAAAAGGCACATAAGAATTATCCAAGAAGACAGCTCACCTGGACCAACAAACTTGTGTAAAGCACCAATAAGTTTAATGGTTGCGTTTCTTGTGGCAGCGGCGCTGGATTGTAGGCCAGTATCTTTGCAGAAATCAATTAAATCCTGTAGGAAAGATATCCATTTTCTTAGATTAAGCCACCCTACTGTGAATCAATCATGAGCGGAGTCAGAAGATTACAAGCTCAGAATACCTTTAGTTTAAGAAGTGAAACACCGAAGTCATCGACTGCGGTAACCATCCACAATATGCCCTCACTAAGAACCTTAGGGTTCTTGTGCTCTTTCATAATTTTATAAAGCTAAAATAAAGCAGATCAAAAAGGTATTAGCTGAGTAACATGCAAGTATAGACAAATCGTATTTCAAAAGCTTAATCCAGATATCAGTATTTCCTAACATGAAGTAAAACCAAAAAGCACTGCATGTACAATACTTTACTTACTCTCTCAAAAACAAAACCAGGACCAACAGCTTCACAAAATGTAGTAAGACATTTCATGGCCTGAGCACGAGTCTTAATGTCAGCTACTCTTTCACTTACCCCTGAAAAAAATGAATTCTAACTTAAAATCAGCCCCAAAAAATAATTGTGTGGTACAGTGATGCAACTAGGTAGGATAAATTGCATGGTACAGCGATGCAACTAGGTAGGAGAAAAAAGAAAAAAAGAAGAGTGACCTTGAAGGCAAAGGACAATCAGCCAAAAAACAAATAGCATGGTATACTGATGAAACTAGGTAGGCGAAAAAGAAATAAGGGAGAGTGACCTTGAAGGCAAAGGACAACACATTTCTTTGGATATTTTGATGCAGTTGAAGCAATGTGGGTAATTATATCAATAACCAGCTGCTGAACCTGCACTTTGATATATATTGACAAAAACCAAGAAAGCATGTGACTTTTCCAGATCAATCATCTCCACTCAGGACAATTCAGGTAAAAGAGAAAAACCTGGACATTCTTTTCACTCCAACCAGGAACAGCACAGAGCAGGCGGACCAAAATCTCAACTGAAGAGTCAAGCTCTTTTAGCGCTTCAACCTGTTCTTTGAATGAACTAATAGCTGCATAAGATAGTAGAGAAATATTATCAACTGTTAAGCTAAAAGAAACAAGGTAGGGGTAAGGTATGTGTACACACTACCCTCCCCAGACCCCACAGTGTGGGATAATACTAGTGTGGGATAATACTACTGGGTATGTTGTTGTTGTTGTAAGCTAAAAAGAAACAAACATAGGTGTAAGGAATACATCAAAAAGCATATTGCACTCTTGAGATGTTTTAACTTTTTACATCAGGTCCAAATGCAAGTAACTGCAGGGACTAATAAAGAAAACTAGCAAGTTAAACAAACGAAAAGAAATGCTTTTTAAAATAACTACCACAAAACTTGGCAACATTCAAATAATTGAAAGTTCACTAAAGCGGTCCACATCTTACATGGACGCATGCTAACTGCTATAGGGGTACATACATATTTTACTAACTACAGGATCTACTAATTAGCATTTACTTAAAAATTCTGGTAGAAGGAACTATAATAAGGGGATCAAACGCCACTACAGTTTGTATGGGCTAAAAGAAAGGTGGCACAGCATTCACCTACTTTCAAAGATTTGCCACAGCAACAGAACACAGAATCAAGTGAAACTAGGACAAACAAATCACAAAATAAAGTAGATACTCTCAGCTGGAACTCTGGTAGTTGAATGCTTCAAGTTTTCATTATTCCATATTAAGGAGAAAGTAGGACTTAGGCCATATGTATATCCAGGGTCCCATCTTCTTCCTCTTCTTTTTGTATGGGGTGTGTGTGGGTGGGTGTGTGTGTGTGGTGGGGTGGGGGGGGGGTCGACTTCTT